>NC_092631.1:73517262-73668707 GCF_039555335.1 Amphiura filiformis
CTACAGCAACCTTCTTGGATCCCCGATACAAGATTAGATTTTTCAAACAAGCTGACACCAAAGATCATGTCCACCAATGGTTGCTGTCCAATCGTCCAACAGATGAAGATAACGATGCTTCAGATGCTACTCCTGATGATATGGAGACGCAACCTCAACCAGCAAATGCTGATGCCCAGCTCAGCCTTGGGGACATGTTTGATGAGTTTCTGGAAGAAGATGGCGCAACAGTTGAAAGTCAGGTGTCAACTCTCAATCAAGAGGTACAGGCGTATGAGAACGAACCGCTACTGAAGAGAAACCAGGATCCGCTGGAGTGGTGGAAGATGAATGGTGTGCGTTTTCCGAAGATGGCTAAGCTAGCCAGACGTTACCTGTCCGCTTCAGCTAGTAGCGTCCCAAGTGAGCGTCTATTTAGCGATGCTGGTGGATCTAATGGACTACAGAGGGAATAGATTTAACGTCCCATTCCATAATGCGGCAGCCGTGTATCATCATAAAGAGCATTTCTTCTCATTATGTGCAACGCTTGATGCTAAGCGAGAAGAAAATATGTTTGTTCATTCTTTGAATCATTGGGCAGCATATATCTGGGCCACTATTGCGAATGGTAGAATCTGACATGCACATCAAGGACACAGTTAAATACTATAGCAGACTGCATCAAAAAATTCAGGATTAGATGGTTGATCCAACACCACTGGTCAATGACAGCACACTTCTCTTCCAAGATTTCCCCCCAGGGCAAAATGACTTTCACAAATCCCTCTATCTACCAACAACCGCAAATGTCGAACATCTCACCAAGCAAGCCCTCTCAATTATATTTCACAAGATGTATGTCTGCGTCTGCCGGCAAGTTCAAGATCATCTGCCTGGTGGATGCTTTCATGATGCCAGTGACCAACTACGGCAAGAAACATCAACATGCCCCAAAGACAACCTGGCTGCTGAAAGAATTTTTTCAGGGTTAGACAGGCTTCGTAGAATCATGCCTAATGCAAATACAGTTTCGTTTGAGGGCATCCTCTTGTGGAGTTTGAATAAAACTCGAGATTACCTGGACGGTATGGACGAGACAAAGAAGAGCAAATTCATAGCTGATGCACGGAAGCATAGGGGATCTTACCTCAAGTTGTACCATCGCAAAAGTGCTGCCATCAAAAAGGTTTGTGCGGAAAGAATGCAACAGAACAAAGACAAGAAAGAGGCTAAGCAGAGATTGCTAACAAAGCAAGCAGCTGAGAACACATCAAATGCCCTTAAGATCTGTGGGACAATTTGCTCGGCACAGGAACATGTGGATGAGCTTCTAAAGATGGATGACAAGAGAAAACTTGAAGAAGCATTGATATCGCAGATCAAGCACTGGAAGAATTCGTGTAGAGGTGGAGTTCGGAAAGATCCGTTTTATTTAACAAGCAAAGGCAAGAAACTACCAACAGAACAACTGGAAACTAATCTGAGGACCATCATATATCTGGGCCACTAATGAGAATGGTAGAGTATGACTTGCACATCAAGGACACAGTTAAATACTATAGCAGACTGCATTAAAATATTCGGGATTAGATGGTTGATCCAACACCACTGGTCAAGGACTGTACACTTCTCTTCCAAGATTTCCCCCAGTGCAAAATGACTTTCACAAATCCCTCTATCTACCAACAACCGCAAATATCGAACATCTCACCAAGCAAGCCCTCTCAATTATATTTCACAAGATGTATGTCTGCGTCTGCCGGCAAGTTCAAGATCATCTGCCTGGTGGATGCTTTCATGATGCCAGAGACCAACTACGGCAAGAAACATCAACATGCCCAAAGATAACTAATACCCTGTCTTTTGAGGGGATCTTGCTGTGGAGTATAAACAAGTTCATTGGGGAAGCGGGGAACAAAGGAAGCACCTGGGATTGTACCTGAAGTTGTACCATCATAAAAGTGCTTTGTTAAAACAGACCTGTCATCAAGAAAGAATGAAGCAAAACAAGTTCAGAACGGAAAGGAGCAGGTGATCGCATATGCCAATAGGGCAGTTCGTCCCTCAGAGTCCCACTATCCTGCGCACAAGCTTGAATTTCTTGGGCTAAAGTGGGCAGTAACGGAGAACTTTAATGGCTAACGTCATTTGTTAGCATACACCGATAATAACCCTCTGGTGTATGTCATGACGACTGCCAAGCTTGATGCTCATGGACAGCACTGGGTGGGAGAACTTGTCAACTATGACCTCTCCATCACCTATCCGCCCAGGACCCAGTAACGCCAATGCTGATGGACTTTCCCGGCTCCCGACTACCGTATGCCACATATCGGCTGATACAGCAACAGCGCTTTTGAATGATGTCATGGAGAGATTGTCATCAGCAACAACGTCACCAACTGTGAGACCAGCATATGCAGTTCATTGGGCTGATGTTCTGGAGGACATCTGTGTCTTCAGGTGCGACGATCCCCCGTGTGTATGTCAGGGCACGAAGTGCAACACCCTGTTCAAGTGGACGTTGCCACTCAGACGGGAACCGGTGACAAATGTGTTACAAATAGCATTATTGTGATGGCGAGCTCCAATACCCTTCCGTCACTGACTGGATTGGAGATCCAACGTCATCAAGAGGAAGATGAGGATGTGTCCCGCGTAATCATGTTTTTAGAGGCTGTAGTAAAGCCCACAAAGACCAACGGCACACTGAGTCGTTGGCCATGAATATTATACTTAAGCAGTGGGACAGATTGTCTTTGGGGAGTGGGTCACTGATGGCAGCCATGTGAATCAGCTAGTAATTCTGGCCCTGTTGCCTTGAAAGGTATCCATGATGATGTCGGACACCTTGATTTAGATCTGAGTTTGGATTGCCCGGCTTTCCTCCAGGGATGACCACAAGTTTTTCCCCAGGGATGCCCACAAGTTTTCCACAAGGGAGGTCCACAGACTTTTCCCCAGGGATGCATTTCCCACCCAAACTGTGGCTAGAATACATGCGCATTCAAGCAGATAAGGAGATTACAATTAAGGGCCCTAGAAGTCAAGGAAAGGGAATATGCGCATAATATGGTCCTGTTAAATCAAAATGACCAACAATAGGCGTGCCGCCGTGAGCTGAGATTTCGCAAGCTATGGGACACAGAAGACATTGAGAAATATTTATGTGAGTTTGACCATGTTGCGCAAATCAATGACTGGCCCAAACCTTCCTGGTCAGCTCGTTTGGCACCAGAACTGACAGGAAAGGCTTTTGAAGCATATATGCAAACTTGTCGCTTGATGAGGCTAAAGATTACTACAACCTAAAAAAGGTGATCCTCATAAAATATGAGATAACTGCTGAATCAGACACAAAAAGGAATATAATATAACGCTTGATCTTGAATTTAAGATGATTTATTTCAAGGATCAACTTCTCTCATCCTTTCTCTCGTGTGCTATTCTCTTGAATAGCAGGATCGGTGCGATCCCGCATTGATTTAGGACGCCAAATCCTTCACCAAACAGATTAATCCGCACCCAATTACCGTTAATCAGAAATAATAAAATGAACCTGCAACACCAGGACATAACAATATCACACCTGGAAACCAAAGTCCAAAACAAAGAAGATGACTGGACAAATTATCTGAAGCTTGGAGCAGGAGGCATATGATTCCCTTTTTGAAGACAGCTTTACACCTACCATTGAAATACACAAGGCAAGACATCTATTCAACATAAGGGATTGGTTAATACCCAAAAGTTGAAGATTCAAGAACCATACCAAGCCATTGTGGTTTCGGTTCGGAGTAGAGATGGTACAAGGATAGATTATAAATTATGGGTACCACTGAAGCACACAAGGCAAGACTTCTATTCAACATCAGGGATTGGTTAATACCCAAACGTTGAAGATTCAAGAACCATACCAAGCCATTTCGGTTTTGGTTCTTAAGGAGTAGAGATGGTACAACAAGAATGCATTATAAATTATGGGTACCATTGAAGCACACAAGGCAAGACCTCTATTCAACATAAGGGATTGGTTAATACCCGATTTAAGTGGAAGATTCAAGAACCATACAAAGCCATTGCGGTTTCGGTTTTCAAGGAGTAGAGATGGTATAAGGATGGATTGCAGTTCGGACTGTACAAGTCAATACTGGCTGAAGAAGACTGTGAGAATGTTGATGCAAATAATGATTGGTGGATCATAAGCTTATCATGAAGGTGGGTTAATAATTAGTGGTTAGAGATCAAGTCAAGAATATAGAGAAGTGGGGAGTTTTTTTTATTAATTTTTCAACCCAAAACCCGAGCAACCAAATAGCAAAAAAGCATAAAGAAGTTTCTCTTGAGCTTGAACCATATTTTTGTACCAGCTGTGTGCAAACACGCTGGCTCATCTTGAAACATCACTATCAGAATTCATTCATGTTACAGATGCACCAATTTATGTTTCATGATTTCTAACCTTTTCCCCTCATTTTATCTATCATGTCATAGGTGTACTTGTGAGTACTGCAAAGTGATGCAATCTTTCAAGGCAGGAGACTGTATCTGTTGCCAGGAAATCGCGGAGGTGCGTGATGAGACAGATAGGTACAGATCAGCCTGCATCACCACGGCAGAAGCTTTTGGACCGGAAATTCTACACCCCATTTCCCTATACATTGGGTGGCTAGACTACACAGACAGATGGAGGCAAGCTGCAATATCCTGTGGAGAAGAAGTTGTTGAATTGCACTTATGGCAGTGCACTCTGCATTTAACCTTGTCTACAACAAGGTTAGTTTCCTCCATCTACTTTGCATATGCCAGAAATGAATTTTTCTACCATTGAACAATATGGTCTGTATGCACGTTCTCATCAGGGTATTTTAATACGGCAGCGATTGTATCGTGCTGACATTTTCAACTTGCCCAGATTTTTAGACCAGCGAGGGCATCAACGACATGTCGCCGAAGAAAATAAACAATTTTGTCATGCCTCATACACTCAGTACATCCTGTGGCAGCATGGTAGACTGGGCTACCACAACAGACATGTTATACCCAGCTGCTGTGCATTAAAGATGAGGCAGTGCTACCAAGACCCAAATGGACACTACGTTCTCCATCAGGGTATTTTGACACTACAGCGATTGTATCGTGCTGACATTTCTGACTTGCCAAGATTTTTAGACCAGCGAGGGCATCAACGGCACGTCGCCAAAGAAATAAAATTATTTCATCATGTCTCATACACTCAGTACAATCTGTGGCAGCATGGTAGACTGGGCTACTGCAACAGACAGATTATACCCAGCTGCTGTATGTTAAAGATGTAAAGTGTGCTGAGGCTTGTGGATCAATTCATTCATGTTACAGCTGCACCAATTTTATCTGTTGCCAGGAAATCGCGGAGGAGTACGATGAGACAGATATGTTCAAATCAGCCTGCATCACCACGACAGAAGCTTTTGGACCGGCAATTCTGCACCCCATTTCCCTATATATTGGGTGGCTAGACTACACAGACAGATGGAGGCAAGCTGCAAAATCCTGTAGAGAAGGAAGTTGTTGAAAGTTGCTCATGGCAGTTCACTATGCATTTAACCTTGTCTACAACAAGATTATAAATACCGTAGACTTAAATCCAGAAATTAGAACACAAACCCCTGGATATCAGTGATTAATGTTAATTTCCAACCAGCACAGGGCCAGGGTTTGAGATGCACAAGATCATTGGGATTTTGTGCCTTCATGAAAACATGGTTAGTTTCCTCTATCTACTTCGCATACGCCAGAAATGGAATTTCCTGCCATTGAACAATATGGTCTGTATGCACAAAACAAGTTTGATTAGGTATAACCTCGTGCTGACATTTTCAACTTTCCAGATTTTTAGACCAGCGAGGGCATCAACGACACGTCGCCAAAGAAAATAAACAATTTTGTCATGCCTCATACACTCAGTACATCCTGTGGCAGCATGGTAGACTGGGCTACTGTAACAGACATGTTTTACCCAGCTGCTGTGTATTAAAGATCAGGCAGCGCTACCCAGACCCAAATGGACACTACGTTCTCCATCAGGGTATTTTAACACTACAGCGATTGTATCGTGCTGACATTTTTGACTTGCCCAGATTTTTAGACCAGCGAGGGCATCAACGCCATGTCGCTGAAGAAAGTAAAATATTTTGTCATGCCTCATACACTCAGTACATCCTGTGGCAGCATGGTAGACTGGGCTACCACAACAGACATGTTATACCCAGCTGCTGTGTGTTAAAGATCAGACAGTGCTACCCAGACCCAAATGGACACTATGTAGGCTTCTGCCCAGCCCCACTGCTGTAGATGTATTCTACTTTGAGGATGCTAGGAAGCATGACATTCTGGCTATGGGTACAATTCATGAGTCAGAAAGCCTGTATGCTTCTGCAAATGTCTCCTGGTCCGGAAGAACAACAACGATCTTAGGCTGACGGTTGATTACAGATTGTTGAACTTTAGGACTATATGTGACCAATACAATATTCCTAAGATCGAGGAAATTCTTCATTCTCTAACTGGGGCAGCCTGGTTCTCATGCCTGGACTTCAAGTCTGGGTATTAACAGATCGAGATGGAAGAAGAGGACAAGCAGAAGACTGCCTTCTGGTGCCCCTGCCCCCATAATGGTCAAATGGTTTAATTAATAAATTGTTTTATCACATCATGATCAGCTACAATTGGGATCAGCAGCAAAGAACCATCAAAGTGAAAGATAAACTCAAGAAACAAATGGTGATGCCAGACCAACCAAGGCCACAGGCCTACTCAGTACTCATGGTTTGAAAAGGGACATTTATCAAATTATGATCAGCTACAAATGGGAGCAGCAGCAGAGGACCATCAAAGTCAGAAATTAACTCAAGAAAAAATGGTGATGCCGGACCAAGCAAGGCCATGAAAAGTTCATTTGGGTCTGTTCATGGTTTGAAAAGGGACGTTCATCAAATCATGATCAGCTACAAATGAGCATCAGTAGAGAGCCATCAAAAGTGAGAGATAACCTCAAGAAAAAATGGTGATGCCGGACCAAACAAGGCCATGAAAAGTTTGTCCATGCCTACTCATGGTTTGGAAGGGGACATTCATCAAGTCATGATCAGCTACAAATGGGAGCATCAGTAGAGAGCCATCAAAAGTGAGCGATTAACTCAAGAAAAAATGGTGATGCAGGACCAACCAAGGCCATGAAAATTTTGTCCATGCCTACTCATGGTTTGGAACTTGGAAGGGGACATTTGTCACATCATGCTCAGCTATAGCAGAGAGCCATCAAAGTGAGAGATAAACTCAAGAAAAAGAGTTTTATGTCTGGATGGAATAATGCAATGTCTCCAAACTTGCAAAGGTTTGATATCCAATGTGGAATACCCATCCCCCCTCCCTTTTTACCTTCCAATTGAAATTTGTCAAAATATGCTTGAGATACTCAAAACTGACATTCTTATACAAATAATCAAATGTTTTATCAATTTTAATTTTAAATGTTAATCAGATATTTTTACAAAATAAATAGTGATACCAAAAAAAACCAAGGCCTACTCATAGTTTGAAAGAGGCCACTTATCACATCATGCTCAGCTATAATTGGGGTCAGCAGCAGAGAGCCATCACAAGTGAGAGATCACTGAATCTTCCTCTTGGGAGCTTTGCTAGGAGGTCGCTAGGAGTGGTTGTCTAATTCTTGTCTTTAATAATGTAGTCCAAGTAGCTGTCTCTGAAGGTCTTGTGGGTAGGGATGTCAATGATGTCTTGAGGTAGGTCATTCCAAAGTCTTGTGGTCCGTGGAAAAAAAAGAATTGCTGTACGCCCGTAGATGTGAAGTGTGGTATATCAAATTGAGTGTTGTTTCCCCTCCTGTTTCTTTGAAGTTTTGGTTTGAGGTGGTCGGATGAATCTATGTCAATGTCTTGGTTGATGATCTTGTAAAGTTGTGTGACTTGGTGAGTTTCCCGTCTGTCTGTCAGCCTTTCCCATCCCAAAGAACATAACATTTCTGTAACGCTGCTGACTCTCTTGTAGTCACCTTGAACAAATCTCGCAGCTCTACGTTGCACCTTTTCTAACGCAGACTGGTGACAATTTTTGTATGGATTCCACGCAGCAACTCCATACTCTTAAGTGTGGCCGAACCAGCATCAGATAAAGCCTCTCTTTAACAGACTTGGAGCACATGTAGAAATTGCGCTTGATGAAATTTAAGACTCTTGTTGCCTTGGTGACTGCATGCTGAGTCTGTTTTTCCACCCAAGATCATTTTGGATGATTATCCCGAGGTATGTTGAATCTGTGGTCGCCTCCGAACGAGTGCCAGACATTTCATAAGAAGGTTCACCAGGGTTGCGTTTGCGACTCATTCGCATCGTTTTACATTTTCTAATGCTTTTAAAACAAGTTTTCAAAATATGTTTCCTTTTTCAACAGAGAGGGAAAAATGAAACTGACCAATTTCTCCAAGACAAATATATACCTCAAAAGACAAAACAAACATTACTTGTTGCTGGAAGACTGGCTGAAACAAGAAGATTGGAGTGCAGTAAATGCAAAAATGGTGATGAATCTCAATTTCAGAAAAAGAGACCCTGAAAAATTTTTTGCAGTCAACATTTCATTGTGGGCGATCAATACTTGATTCTGTAGAAGAAATGCAACAACTGTGGAAAGACAGATAGACTCATGAGAAGTTCTTAGTGGAAATGAGCGTACATGGCCTAGTCATAGTTTGAAACGGTTGTCACGTCATGATAAGCTACCAGTGGGATGCGCAAGAAAAAGAGTTTTAATGTCTGGATGGATCTTGATAAAGTGGAGTGAAAGTTTGGAATGGCCAAACAAATAATAGAATGTCTCAAAGCTTACAAAGGTTTGAAATCTAATGTGGAATGCATTCCCCCTTTTTTACCATCCGATTGAAATTTGTCAAAATATGCTTGAGATACTCAAAACTGACATTCTTATACGCATAATATTTTCACTAATTTAAGGTGTTAATCACAATTTTTCTTCCAGCAAGTTTTACCAATACGTTAGGAAAAAAATTAAACTGGCCAATTTATGGAGTGCAGTAAATGCAAAAATGATGATGAATCTCAATTTCAGGAAAAGAGATCATGAAGTATAAAATAAAAGGTAATGCCGGAGCAACCAATGAAGTTCATCCGGGCCAACTCATGGGTTGAAAGGAGACATTTATCGAATCATGATCAGCTACAAATATGGTCATCAGAAAAGTGCTCTCAAGATCAGAGACAAACTCAAGAAGAAAAATTATGTCTGGATGGATGTTGATAAACTGGGTAAGTTTGGAATGGCCAAACAAATAATAGAATGTCTCAAAGCTAGTAAAGGTTTGATATCCAATATGGAATGCATTCACCTTTTTTTTCTTACCCTCCAATTAAAATTTGTCAAAATATGCTTGAGATATTCAAAAGTGACATTCTTATACACATAATGAAATGTTTTCACTAATTTCAAGTGTTAATCACAATATTTCTTCTAGCAAATGATTTACATCAAGTTTTACCAATATGTTTGAGTGTTTGTTTAGGAAGAAAATTAAACTGGCCAATTTCTCAGATATCAACTACAGCCCTCAAAAGGCAGAACAAACGTTGGCTGTTGCTGGAAGTCCATGGCTGGCTAAGACAAGAAGATATGGAGTGCAGTAAATGCAAAAATGATGATGAATCTTATTTTCAGGAAGAGATCCCAAAATATTTTAAAAAAGTGATGCCGGACCAAACAAGGCAATGAAAAGTTCATCAGGGCCTACTCATGGCTTGAAAAGGAACACTTTAATATCGCATCATAATCAGCTACAAATGTGGTCACCAGGAGAGACAAACTCCAGAATATGTGAAACATGGGCCTGAGGCATAATGACTGTCAACATATATTTTAGTATGGTCATTGACATGGTACAACAGGAATTAGCAGGATCTGGGTGTGATCTGGGCTACAGAACCATGCAAGCCCGTTTACGACTAAATCATGACATCCAAATTGACATAGATACAGTGTCCGCATTGTATTTGCACTAGATCCTGAAGGTGTGGGAAAAAAAATCCATATTTTCAATATGAAAGGTCAAAATTTTCAATTGATGGTCGGCTTTTCCTCCCAGCTACATACACTTTAAGAATATATGATTAAATTTATAAAATTTACTTCCAGGATTGTTATATCTCAAAAATGTGAAAAATATCAAATTTTATCAATTTGTCATAAAATTTGTATTATATCGTGAATTTCATAAAATGAAAATTATTTGATATCAGAAAGACATTCTTCGTATTCAGAATGCAATTCGATATGTCTGATGTGCTCTCATGTCCCAAAAAATACTGTCGAAACGCTCAAAAGCGCTCATATCGGTTCCCTTAAGGTACAATTTAATGTATATAATGAAATGTTTTCATTAATTCAAAATGTTGGCACATCTCTGCCTTTAGAGTGCGAGGCTGAACCAGGCAACAAGTACAGCAAGAGCTCAGTTGTTGTCTGCTGCCCCAAATAGGATATCTGGACTTGACCTCACATCTTGTTAACTCTCATTCTAGTTTTGGAATATAGATTGATACCATCACTTGCTCTACTGCTACACGGACTGATATTTCTACCACTTTCACAGCTACACGCAGTAGCACCCCCAGTGCAGTATGCCCCAGAACTAGAGCGTAATAATTAACATGCCCGATGATGAACCCACTCCCCCAGCAGAACAGACTCTGTTATCATCAACATCCCTACAAGTAATGTGTTTAGTGCTTTGGAAGTTGAGGACATGCCTGATGACTTCCAATCCATTCCACATCCCTCTCCAAATCCTACTACCAGTGTTCAAGTAAACAAACTTCAAGACATACAAGACCAGCCACAGGCAATGAATGTGTTATTAACATGCATGATGCAGCACCTACTTCTAGTTTTTCTATGGTAGCACCTGTAGCTTCAACTACAACACAGAAATGAACACGCCCACAACAGACTGTTTTGATTCTGGGGATTCAATCCCCAAATACCTTGATGGAAGAACAATGTTGCGACGTCTCAATGTTGTCAATGAATGTATTCCAGGCAGCAGAATTGAGTCTTGGATTAGATTGGCACCAACATACGTAAGGTAGCACAAACCCTTCTCGGTCATTGTCAACTGTGGGACCAATAACATTAGGACTACCCTACCACAAGAATGCCTTGCTGCACTAACGGAACTTAAAAATTTGTGTAATTATGCAGATATGACTCGCAGATTTCTATCGCCATATCTTCACTAACCATACAGAAACACAAAGGACGATGTGCTTGGATTAAAGAATTTAATTCTAGATTATTTGAGACATGTGAACATTTAAATTGGAACTATATTGACAATAGCAACATTATACATAGGAGTCTTGTAAAGGATGGCATTCACCTTCGTCGATCACAGACAACACAGTTGGCTAGCAACTTCATTTCAAGACAACTTGTATCAAACACTTTGAACACTTGAAGACTAATCTTGAAAGAAATAGTAATATATCTAGTAGCCAAGAAAATGTGTTTTGTGGGCATTGTAATTGTATAATTGGGAAGTCGAAACATTTATCTTGTAATAATTGTATTCTTCATGCTCCATGTGTTGATATGCTGGCAGAGGGCATTACTCACTTGTGATAATGTAACAAACACAAAAGAGAGGAGTAGAACACCAAGAAATATTTAGATTGGTTTGTAGGGGCATGCAGGTGTTTGCCCTAAGAACTTTGATGGATCTAGCTAGGCAATGGAGGTAGGGCATTTCTTGTTTGTTTCACAGGTTATTAGCAATTCTAAATTTATTTCTCAAGCACCTTTGGTGCAGAAATTGCTCATCTCAAAATTAATTTCAATTCAACAACAATAACCTAAAAATACAATGTGTTTTCTCTCTCTTTTCAGCCATACCAAGACTACAGTCCACATACAAGTTGGAGGATGCAGAAGATGGACAAGCAGATCTACTTTTAACAACTGTAACATCTGTCGGCAGAGATGTGTTTGTTTGTGATGAGTCACTGCCTCTTTCTCCACCAGTAAAACGATTCACAGATACTTGCATAGAAAGAATCAGAACAGCAAGTACCAGCTTGCAAGCTGCACTGATGCATTTCACTACATTGCTTACGCTATTTTGGCCGTCAATTGCAATTGCAAATAGACACACCATTATGTCCCAATGCCACGATGCAAGCTTAAGTGCTTATTTCCAACTGCGAATTGGCAAGGATTTGTGTAACAAAATCGGAGTCGTATTTTTAACACTAACTGGATTAAGCTATATATGTTTGTCCAGATATATGCTCGACAACTTCATGAAAAACTTATTGAACTGCATGAAAAAGTAACGCCAACAGCGAACGATAACCAACCAACCCGGCAACTGAGGAGCAAAATGCCCTCAGATACACAGCAGGATATGTTGTATACCGTATGCCTAACAAAATTATGAGGGAAGCTCAAAAGATTGAAATGAAAAGTGTTTTGGAAAACATGAGTGTTGGAAGTGAGAAGGAGATAAGACTATATCTCATACACAAGAATTGGTGGAAACGAAATAAAGAGGTGGGCTGTGCCTAATAAATGATTCAACTTTTTGTTGAACTTGAAAAAATAATAAGTAATAAATTGCCTACAACAGCAGTAGATGCAAGTTGCACTTGCAGCTACCTACATGACCTATACTTACAGCTGAATTGTAGCTCTGTAAATCAACTACTATTTGAATTTCAACTGCTGGATAATTGAGAATCATAAAAGAATTCTAATTTCATGGAATCATTCTTTTTTAACACTACAATCCCAGATTACAGAGCTCCCGAAGTGACATGGAAAGAAAAACAATCCTGGAGCAAGACAATCGAAATAGTAACTTGGAGCCCTGACCTAGTAACTCAGACTTTGGGGGGCCCGACTTGGTAACTCAGGGCCTGTCTTGGTAACTAGGGGCCTGTCTTGGTAATTCTGGGCCCTGACTTTTTAACTTGGGCCCAACTTAATAACTCGGGGTCCCCACGATAGTAAATTTGAGCCTGAGCTAGTATTTTGGGCCCGACTTAGTAGCTTGGGCCACTAATTACTAAGTCCGGGCCCTAGATATTTTTTCTTTCCATCTTGGTAAGAAAAACATCTTAATATTTTTAATTGATATTCTGGTTTATTTCTTTACAGATGAAATCTGAACTTGTACTGGAAGAAACCACTTGCAGCAACAAGCTAAAGCAAGAGATAGATCGAGATGATATAGTGATGATGATGTGTAAAGTAAATGCTCCATAGCAATCACCTTTGCTATATAGCACGTAGGTACTTCAACAAAGTTCAAGCAAATCAAAATTTGAGGGGAAAACAATTGACAGAAAAAGACAACTTGTCAACAAAATGGCTGGTAGGGCCTACGTACAGGCCTACCTATCAATTAGGCTGGGAGCACTAGTATACATCACCTGCTGTTAATTTTAATATTTTTAATTGATATTCTGGTTTATTTCTTTACAGATGAAATTATCTGAACTTGTACTGGAAGAAACCACTTGCAGCAACAAGCTAAAGCAAGAGATAGATCGAGATGATATAGTGATGATGATGTGTAAAGTAAATGCTCCATAGCAATCACCTTTGCTATATAGCATGTCGGCACTTCAACAAAGTTCAAGCAAATTAAAATTTGAGGGGAAAACAATTGACAGAAAAAGACAACTTGTCAACAAAATGGCTGGTAGGGCCTACATGCAGGCCTACCTATCAATTAGGCTTGGAACACTAGTAGACATCACCTGCTGTTAATTTTACCAGTGGAACTCATAATTTATAATTATGATAATGTCCTACAACATACACAATATTGAATTAAAAATAGTTACTTTAGATTTTGTGAACAAGCAGATTACACAGGTATATTTTAAATTGATTTTGTGAACAAGATTTCATACAAGTATTATAATAAAATAAGTATGATAATTATTTTAGATTTTGTGAAGCAAGCAGTGGTGATAAACCATAAATCAATACAAAAAAAAGGACTGGCTCCTTGTCAAATATGATGAAAATATATATCCTGGGAGTTTCTTGAGAATTGTGGGTGAGAAGACAGAGGTTCAAGTTATGCATACGGCAGGAAACCTTAGGAAGTGGCCGGAGCCAGATGATACACTATTCTATGCAGTGGAGAAAGCCTCCTGAAGCTGCTGTTCACAGGAACCAGTTCTGACTGGCAGAGCTCCTTTATTATTATAGCCTGCATATCATTTCCAAATATTTTAGTTTGGATGGAAATTGTGTAATATAATAGTGACCAGTCACTTTTCCAAGATGGCATCTGCAGGGAAAAAAAAGAGATTGTGAAGTAGGTCAAACGCCACTTCCTAAAACCAACTTCGCTGGTTAGAAACCAACAAATATTTTGAATGATAAGGATATGGACATATCAGTAATGGATGCCGACTTTGATGTGAATGATGAAAGTGATACGCCTGTGCAAGATTTAATGAAGGAAATTCACCTCCCATGCAATTGGTGAAGCACTAAAGACTGATCCCGGTGTCATTGTTGGTAACTTGCTACTTCAGATGATATAGCTGACGATGTCATCGCCAAGGCTGTAGATACCTCAGCTGAGAAGTTTGCTGCAAACATCTCTTAAGAAGCCCCAGGGTTTGTCGAGGTAGCAGCTTCAACTCGGGCTTAACATCTTGAAAAGTTATCTAGCCTAGACAGATTGCATCATTGGGATTTGCTTATTTCATTTCATCCACCTTCCTTTTTAAGATGTAGGCCCAATTTTCATAAATTGATTTAGGCCTACATATTTATGCCACTAGTATATGTGACCAGCTCCAACAAACCCCGGAACAAGTCACCAGGCATGTTTTTTAGTTATAGGCCTTTGAAGATGACATTCCCATAAATGACATACACAGACTCTGCCTCCTTTGGTTATATGATTGCTCAGAATTCGTGATTATTCATTCTATCTGACAAATGTGTAGGGTTAAGAAAGTCCAAGAAAAGAGGCCGATCAAAGGAGGTGAAGTTAACTAAGAAGCTGAAAGATCTGTGCATAATGGAGAACATAAGCTAGACATGTGTAACGTTGATGAGATAGAGTACCAGAACGGAGGAGTCACAATGATTCAATGTGACAGGTGCAGAAGTAGGCAGCACAATATATGTGCTGGCGTTAGCAGTGTGCCCGATGATAAAGACTATTTTTGCTGTGGGGAGGAGGATGACAATGACTTTGAGTAAGAACATGTTTTTCTTCTTCACAACCTAGGTTTCATAACAAAGCTGTGCTCTAAATGCATAATGGAGAAGCTAGACATGTGTAATGTCGATGAGATGGAGTACCTGAACGGAGGAGTTGCCATGATTCAATGCGACAGGTGCAGAAGTTGGCAGCACAATATATGTGCTGGCATTAGCAGTGTGCCTGAGGATAAAAGCTATTTTTGCTGTGGTGGCGAAGGTGACAGTGACTTTGAGGAAGAACATGTTTTTCTTCTCTGCAACCTAGGTTTCATAACACTGTGCTCTAAATACTGATTCAGTAGAAAAGTAGATCACTTCTGTTTATGTATGAAACAACCAATAAGAATTATCTATTCAAGTCAACCATATATTTACAATAATCGGCCTTTCTGAAACTCACTTAAAGGAAAAGCCATCTGATTATTATAATTTAGATGATAATATGGAATTCACAAATAAGAGTGGATATAGAGAAGCGTGGTGTTATTCTATATATTTTAAAGTAGACTAGGGTGTTTCATATGTACGCAGTATTATGATCATGATGATGCCAAGCGTATATCACAGTGTGTGTATGTCACAGGGGTGGTCCATGACATTGGCAGTACCGTAGATGATGAGAGGCATGATGATGACACTACTGTGGGAAGCTTTGATGTTACAGGAGCTGACCTTCCCAAGGTTACCTTCAACAAGTACATTTCCCAGGAAGTCAACCTAGCGGCATCACAGTTCACAGCTGAAGATTTAGACAATGCTAAAATTGTAAAAGGGAACAGTTATGGCACAAGCTGTGATGGCGAGGTTGTGGATTTTGAGGTTACAGTCAGTAAGGGGGAAACCATAACAGCTGGAATCATCCCAGTACCCTCTGGTGAATCAGAACAGCAGCTGGACGCATTTAAATTCATGATGAATAAGTTTGCCCAACTTCTTGATAATTCAGACACAACACATGCCAGCAAGAAGCTTATTTCCAAAGTAATTCTACAATTATGGCAACCCAGCTATAATACTGGCCACAACATACACATCTTACATTCTTACTGCAGCTACCTCAATAGGGCCTACAAACCCCCAGGGTTCGGCTCAGTGGTTAGCACACAGATTCATCACTTCACCGACGCAAGTCAAGATGATTATGGAACAGTTACCTACATTCGCCAAGCTAATGAAAGGAACAATGTACATGTTGAATTTCTTACAGCAAAGGCAAGAGTGGCTCCGCTTAAACGTCATACCATACCAAAGATGGAACTTACTGCAGCTACCTCAGCTGTGAAGCAACAAAACATGCTGAAGAAAGAACTGAATACAGAAATTAACCAGACAGTCTTTTGGACACAGGATGAGGCCAAAAAAAAAAAATTGTTTGTTTGTCCTCGTCCGACCGACCGTGTACCCTGGTCCCGACCGTTTTTTCTTCCCCTTTTTTTTTTTTTTTTTTTTTTAATTCAATATTTTTCTTTTAAAAAATGCATCTGATCCTGTGCCATATACTGGGGTACCCAAAAAGGTGGCTTTGTTACATTTTGATGTGCAGTTTGGATTTCAAAACCCTGTCTCTTGGGTATTCCTTCACTTAGAAGATTCAATTAGGTCTTAAATTGAGGCTAATTTATTCTATATGACTCATGTTTTTATCCTGTTTTAAAATATTTTTCAATTATTTTCTTATGACGTTTGACATGAAATGTGCCAAGGGTGGCTGAGGATTAGGGGGAGGAGGATTAGGGGGAGGGATTCATATTGTAAATTTGATTTAAAACCCCCTTTAAAAATTTGAATCTAGTAAAAAAATGTCTAAATGAACTCCCAGATATCTAAACCAAGTAAATAAATACAGAAGTTCATTTAAAAGACCAATACTTACTCAGAATGATTGTAAATGTGGAAAAAAGAGGTGGGGTTACATCCTCCCTACTTTGTGATTGTTTTTGCCCGCACTCTCATTTTTTAACCGATTTCCATTAAAAACATGTCAAAATGCTCAGAAGGATGAACCACTTCAAATGAGATGTGTAGGTAAAATGTTTGAACCATTTCATTTTTTTACTATGTAACACAAAGGTACCCCAGGTTGTGACACAGGACCATCTACAAAGTAAATTTGGGGGAAACAGAAATATTATTACCTGTACCATGCGTATTTGGATGTTTACAGAGTCCAGGTGGAGACCGTGGAGCTCAGTTCCAACATTTCGCATTGTTGTTGTATTTTCGCCGCTGTTGTGTAAATACAATGCACTTTTCAATGACATGAAATTCTGTATATTTCTAGTGCATTATAACGTATATTTGATGTACAGATTTTAATACATCGCCGAGTCAGAAATTTGCTGAATATGTACAATTCAATTCTAAAAACATTATTATTTCCATAAATTTATCGTAACAATAGTTTATAAAGATGATAACGCATATGTTTTAGAAAAATAATAGTCTTTTATTTTTTGTTAAAAGCGTGTATATGTTCATGTTTGAGCTTCATTTACATAAACCGCACGTTGTATAATATGACGATACACACGTACCCCGGGTCTACACCTCATCAAATGTTGATTGTTAAAAAAAATAAAAGTGCATTTTCGCCGTGATATTCTTGTTCCTGATTTCTGATATTTCTGTGTCAGTTTTGGTCCGAAACATGGTCAAAAACAGGTGCAAAAACATGAGCAAAGTCTGTCAATCTGGAACAAATTTTCGTTCGTAATTTTACTTCCGCATTTCTTTTTTTAAAATTAACGTGTTGTTGATGCTACAAAGCTAAACTAGCGCTGCCACAAAAAAAAAAAAAAAGGGTTATCATTTAAATTTTGTCTTTAAAATTGCTTTTATTCATCGTAACAATAATACTAATAAAGGAAACCTAGATTATTTATGAAAAAATAAACTTAAAATATTAAAAATTGAATATTGTCAGGTTGTGATAAATAATTAAATAAACATTAATCGCATGTTAGCGGCACGTGTTCAGTGCATGCTTGCTTGTAAACAAATCAATCGGGACTTCCCCAGGCCATCAAACAGCGATCATTCGGAAAGCATGCAAAAAGTGCACGATTTCCTGATGTTGCATTTACAAATATTGCAGAATTTACTTCAATTCTTAGCAGGTGGGTCAAAATTTTGGGGCTTTTATTATCTTAAAATATAAAAGAATAAAATTTCTTATTTTTATCATCAATTAATGATAAAATTTGAAGTTTTGTCTGCGTCCACATGCATGTGACATGGACGCAAAATACTTGATCAGCCATGTGAACTCCAAATTTGTAAAATACGCGTCTGGACGCACACTAACGGGAAGCCTGATGCAGAACCATCTGAAGAGTTAAATCAAAACACACAGCACTTTACTGGTTTATTTACCAGTCTTCAAATTGTCAGTTTCAAGTGCAATATCTGTAAAAAAAAAAAAAAAAAAAAATCAGACCTACCGACCCAACTGTTTCATAAGCCTCTATGGACAAACAAACAATTTTTTTTTTTTTTTTTGCCTGACTGTATTGAACTACATAAATAATCAAACAACACGGTGGTCAGTTTTTGTAGCAAACAGATTGGCTGTGATTCATGACAGTTCTAATGCAGAGGACTAGAGGTACATTGTACATTCCCACAACTCTTAATCCGGCAGATCATGCTAGCAGAGGTTTAAGTGCTGGGTGATTTAAATGGTGAGTATCAGAGTCAATGATTGGTTATTGTCCCTCTGACTCTGGAATTTAAACCAATCACATTCAGAGATATATATCGCTGTATCATGTGGTAAATTATCAATGTAAACAAGTTTGGGGGATTTTTTGTCATTTAAAGATGGCTTAAAAAAATACGATGTCAAAAAAGGCCATTGAAAAGTGGAACAAGGAGCTAAGATAAAACCTTTGAGTTATTATTCAGAAAGAAAAATACAGTCTTTGTATCATAAATGTGTACACGCGGAGTAGAGGGAAGAATAACTCTGGAGAGTTGGAGACCGTCTTGGACCAGATTGCTGAAATCATCATTGCTAACAAAGTAACAAGTGATATTCTTCTGGCAGGGGACATAAATGCATCTCTTCATAGAACACTGCCAAACCCTCAAGACAACATCTTTATTGACTTCTGTGCAGAACATGAGATGGAAACCCACACTGGTTACCCTCCCATTCCCACATTCCAGAATGAAAATGGTAAAGACAAATCACTCATTGACTACTTTCTCTTATACTGTGATGTGTAACACCAAAGTTCTCGCAGATGATGACAATATTGCTCCCGTCAATGGTTCTGACCATGCACCAGTTGTCACAGAGTTCACCATGCCTGTCAATGTCATGCCTATAAATGTGCAAAGGACAAGAAAACCTGGCAAACCAAAACTCAAGTGGAGATGTGGGGAGATAAGTTTGTTCGATTTATATAAGGTGGAAAATATAAGACTTCATAACACCGTGTATTGATATAGAATGGCATGCACGCAGCTGGGCGCAATGCTTACGCTAGTTGTGCGTTGTGTAATGCGTGACCAGCGCATGCTTATGTGAATTTTCGCGAGCGTGAGTTGTGACTTGATTGACGCGCGTAGTAACAAAAACTGAATAATTTCCGCCTTATATAAGCCGAACAAACTTTAGAAAGGTACGCAGAGAATGTGAGAGCCAACATCCGAGTAGGTGAGATGACGCCTACAGCACCAGTGGATGTTGAAATTGCTCTCAAACATATCACTGAAGCACTCTCTTTGGCTGCCAATGAAACAATTCCAGCCTCTAGAGTTAGTAAGAGTAGAATATTTATTTATTTATTTATTTCCAGTGCCTCACCTACCATTGTGCGTCTAATCAAAGAAAGCAAACTAGCCTTTCATCAAAGGTATGAAGACAACTGAATGTGGTCTATTCCTTCATAGAAAGAGACAATTCATGGGGGCAAGTCCAGACCTCCTGGTGTCCTGTAAATGCCATGGTGAAGGTATAGATGAGATAAAGTGCCCGCTCCAGAACTCGAAGCCCATGGCAGGCAAGCCAAAATACATCAAGGTTGTGAACAACAGATTCCAACTAAATCGGGTGCACCCATACTACACCCAAATCCAAATGCAGCTCTCTGTGCAGGGCAATCCTGGTGCCACTTTTCTGTTTACAATGTCAGGGGGTTTATAATAGAGTGCATCTTCTCAGACACTAACTTTTAAAATAGAGTTGAAGCAAACTGTCTACTTTTCTTTGAAAAATACCTAGCACCAGCACTTTTGGAAAATGCTGTTTGGTAAATGGAAAGATGCCGGCAGACCATTCTGATGCTTGAGGCAAAGAGGAATCTACGTAGACAGCAATGTTAAGAGGAAGCAAAGAAGGTGATAAAAGATGTGATGTATTTCGTCTCGTGACTCCAGAATTTCACGATTCTGATGTTTTGACATTTGTGCAACCATTATTTTTGATTTTGTGGATTGATTAGGAGACAATGAAACAACAGAAGAATTCAGGGCAAGTAAAGCGTCCGGCTTCACCGTCAAAATCTACGCCAAAGCAACCGACGAAGAAACAGTTAAGCTTCTGTAGTGTGGAAACAGAAATGGAATTACAGACCAGCACATCCGGGTCACCCGGTTCTGTTGTAAACAAAGATGGCGGCACCCACAGCATGTTCGTTGCCGATACGGAAAGTACACCACCGCTGTGGTTTTGTGAATTCGAAAAACGTCAAGAAAGCAGATTGTCTGAAGACGGTGATAAAAATCCAGGAGGTACTATTGACATCTTCCCTTAGCTTATTGCAAAATATAATGTACATTTAACAGAAACACCTAATTTATCATCCACCTAGTTGAAACATGGATTCTCAAATTTTGCGAGAATCTAGATTCTCCCAAATTCAAATGCGAGAATCCAAACAGAGACGGACCCTTGTCTTAATACCTAGCTCCTAAACTGAACACTGCTATATTTAAAGTCTCTTTTAGCTATTTGCATTGGAACATAGTGAAAATTGCTGTGAACACTGTAAAAATTGTCTAAAATTTTACTTTAAAAAAAGAAAAAAAATTATTGATTTACAGTATCAGTTTGACCATTTTTGGCTTAGAAAAAAAATAAGGCTCACATTACAAATAAATAAATGCATACAACAAATGAAATAAAAAATACCTTAGTGATTTTAGATTACAGATTGTTGCTGACCAATCATTCCATAAGCTATGAAGCTCACACCAAACGCATACATGTACACACCAAAATAAACCTTCGCAGCCATCATCAGCTTCCCGAGCAAGGGTGAAATTAAGCGGGAGACGGGAGCCGTTTGGCCCCCAGAAACTCTGCAATGGCCCCTGGTTCTATCTCATTAGTAGTTGACCAGGGACACTTTTCTCACAAAACTTGACCCCTGGACAGTGAACCAAAAATATCAAATTTTAAAGCAAATAGTGCTTATTTAACCCATCCAGCATATCTTTATTTTTATTGGCCCTTGGTAATTGGAAGTGGCCCCTGGTTTCTTCCAATCTTGGTGAACCAGGGGCCACTTTTTTTCTGCCTAAGTGTCCCCTGGTTCAAGCTCTCTTATTTTTACCCTTGTTCCCGAGTTCCATACAGTTTACAATGGAACAAGTGGCACTAAGCTCTTTGTTCAGAAGAATGTCAAGCTAGCTCAAATTTTCATGTGAATAAACTAAAAGTACTGTAGGGACTAGAACTGGTCGGCTGGTACTGACCTACCTTGACTGCTTGCTTATATTTGTCCAAATGACAGCAAAGTGTAAATGGTTTGTAACTTATCCACTCCACTGTTTTGATGACTATTATGTACTTGCATATACTTCATTCAACTTGTAATAGGCAAAAAATTTTTGTTTTTGTTTTTTGAAATGCACATAAAGCACTATATGCTATAGTGTAGATTTGCAAAAGCGACCATCAATTGTGTATTTGTGCAAGTGCCATGCCCATTTGCTTGTACTATAAAATCACCATTTTATGAATCGTGTTTATTACAAGCTGAATAAAGAATCATTCATTTGTCCTTCTTGATTCAAGTGATACCAAAGCGTACTGCTGCTATGTGCATTTCACAAACTTTCATATATGCAAATATACAGCATGTGTCTTGTAAGTACATGTACCAAGTCATGCTGAACCTCATACAGGATAACACTTGAGCATGTTATTGCACTACTACTTTTTAAACTTTGAATGTTACATAAAACATGACTTAAAGGTGGGTGACCCGATAGACAGCTTCATCCCAGACTTTACCCCAGCAAAATGCATATTTTGGTATCACATGAAAGCTCATACTTTTCTCAGAACTCTGAAATTGTAGGACTCAAATATATTCCGTTACAGCAAAATTAACAAAAACATGGCAATTTGGTGGTATACCACCTTTAAAGTCACCTGTTCTATGGGCCACTTTATGATACGCATTTTTGCTTCTAGAATCCAAATCGCTTGAGCAATGTAACTCAAAACCTGATATAAGACTGTTTGGATTAGGGGCCTAAAAAACAGGTACGTAACTTCATTAGTTACAATCGGACCACCCACCTATATCTTGCAGCATAATGCTGGTTTCACACTTTCTGTCGCTTGCCGCTGAGCAGTGCGACACTTCATCATGCTGCTTGTTCTTTTGTGCAAGAGCGGCATGACTATGAAAGCCAATGTTGCTGCTCAGCACAGCCAAAAATCGTATCTTATTCTCATACGTCAGAGCGGCACCACTCCCGAGTTGACTTGTTTGACTAGAATTCAACTCCTAGCGATTGGCCGCTTGGGCAAAGCGGTGGAGTGATCGATATATCGGCATGTCACTGGTTACCGCTAGCGATTCTGGTGTGATTGCACAGTGAAGCAAAATCGTCGTCTGAGCGGCAAAGTGGCAGGAAAGTATGAAACCAGCATAACACAAAAAAGATAGACAGAGCTGCATTTTAACTTGGAAATTGAATGGACCATTGGCAATTTTTGTAAACCATTGTAAATCATTTGTTAAAAAATATTCAACTCATGTATCAATGTTTGCCCATTCTATTTCCAAATTATATTAACAATTTCACTTATGGAAGGCTGATCTATCGTCAGCTCTCTGCGACTGGTTTGCGATACTTGCATTGAATCCAGACACGATACATTGTCAACTGGCGCCCTCTGTTGACCTGTAGCCTTCTGTCAACCATATTTTGTTCTTCTTCCAGTCCAGCTTTGGTGAATAGATCTCTAAGTTCATCTGTTGACAAGGACAAAACACACAAAGATACCAATTTTGTTAAAATTGCAGAATAATTTCTTTCTTCTTCATTTTTCTGTCTGTCTTTTTGAAGATCTTGATAGACATATTCATCGATAGTCATCTCCATCCAATATAAATATAGTGTAGCTCCATAATAAACTTTGCTGGAAATGGTTACGGTATGAAGGCTTATAATTAAAGCAAAACTAGTTTGAGTCTGATGATCCTGTCAATCAAACTCCCATGATTGGCCAATATCGCGTTACTATATGTAACCAATATTATGCTTTTGATTTATCATGTGTATTTACCGTTTATCAATTTACATTATTTATAATTGTATGAGGGCCTGCTTGGAAAGCAGTGCTTGACACTGAAGTGGAATTACCCTCAATAAAGAAAGATTATTATTATTATTATTATTATGGAAAGCACCCCCTACTTACGAGATACTAACCAATCATGTGCATGTTGAAGTTTAATTGAAATAATTGTCACGTGCAATTTTTTCTACCATTTTTAATTATTGTAGCACAGTAGTGAATTCAATATTATGTCATATATATAGGAGCTTGTTGTTAGAGGGAAGAACATACAAGCACTTCCTTGAGTTATGTATGTGATCCACCAGTGGAGCTCCTGCGCCCCTCCGCAGAACTTCCGGTAGTGGATGTTCTGCGCTCGGGGGCGCAGAACATCCACTGTCGGAGTAACTGCGCCGGAAGCAAAATAATGGATTTTCTTATTATAATACTGGTGGATCATTTCTGCGCTCGGGCGCAGAACATCCACTGTCGGAGTTGATGCGCCCGGGCGCAGTCCCTTATATGTAACGGTGGATCATTGCTGCGATCGGGCGCAGAACATCCACTGTCGGAGTTGCTGCGCTCGGAAGCAAAATAATAGATTTTCTTATTATAATACTGGTGGATCATTTCTACGCTCGTGCATTATTTATTAATATAGGCCTAATAAGAAAATGTATTATATTGCTTCCGAGCGCAGTTACTCCAACAGTGGATGTTCTGCGCCAGCGCAGCAATGATCCACCGTTATTATAATAAGAAAATCTAATATTTTGCTTCAGAACGCAGTTACTCCAACAGTGGATGTTCTGCGCTCGAGCGCAGCAATGATCCACCGTTACATATAAGGGACTGCGCCCGGGCGCATCAACTCCGACAGTGGATGTTCTGCGCCCGGCGCAGAAATGATCCACCGTTATTATAATAAGAAAATCTATTATTTTGCTTCCGAGCGCAGCTACTCCAACAGTGGATGTTCTGCACCCCAGCGCAGCAATGATCCACCGTTACATATAAGGGACTGCGCCCGGGCGCATCAACTCCGACAGTGGATGTTCTGCGCCTGAGCGCAGAAATGATCCATCGTTACATATAAGGGACTGCGCCCGGGCGCATCAACTCCGACAGTGGATGTTCTGCGCCCCGAGCGCAGAACATCCACTACCGGAAGTTCTGCGGAGGGGCGCAGGAGCTCCACTGGTGGATGACGTACATACATGCTTCCTTTGCACATAAAATGGTTACCTTGTGTAAAGAAGTAGACCCTAGTTCCGTCTCCCCGTACATAGAAATGTTCTGATAAACAGCGACCTGTGGATAAAGATGGCCCACACAAGTTACAATTCTAATACATTTGGATTCAGGCACAAAATGGAAAGTCTGTTGAACTGACACTAGGGTGTACAATATCCCAGAGCTTCTTAACCTGGTTGTCATATGATCCCATTTGGAGTCAAAAGCTCAAAATATGCGGTTGTAAGACTTTCAAAGAATAAGATGGAACAGAACAGATGTTTACACATACATGGTCCCACTGTCAAGAAATGAACTTAAATCCAGACACACATGTTGGGCATTACTACCGCAAAAATTCTTCACTATTATATTATATAAACCATATGTAGCAGCCAGAATCAGTTTCATACAGGTAAGATAAAATAGAATGATCAGTTTGTCCCGGAAAGTTTAAGCTACTTCAATATTTCACAAGGACATAGTTAACTTTGACTTGAATTCTTTACCTATTCACATCAGCTATCACCAACAAGAATTCCTTCAAATCCCATGTCAAAACCCATTTATCTTCAACCTCAATGAACCAGGAAATGGCTGAATATGTTTAACTTATTTCTCTTTTGTCCCCCTCTTTTGTGGCTCTGTTTTCATCTCCCTTTTCATTTTGGACCCCATTGGAAATAAGTTGGCATATTTAGCCAACTTTATGAGTTATCCTGGCTCATTGACTTGGTTGTGTGTTTCTTGTGATGATGATTGATAGCGTATTTGTTATTTTCTGTATTGTTGTCAATTTTGCCAAATAAATAATAAATAAATAAATAAATAAACTTGCCTGTATTGGTATGATCATTCATAGTCACGTGTGCCTTACTGATTCATTTTGCTTAACTCTAGTTTATTCTTTCTTTTGTCTGTTATTATTCAATAGCAAAGTGTTTTTCTACTAACCTGTTTTAAATCTGAGTTGTGCCATGTCGTAGCGACCATAATCCCTGAGTAAGATTAAGCCCCCTGGTTTCAAGCACCTAGCAAGCCTATTCACTGAAGACTGCATTCTATATAGAGAAAGCAATAACATGCACAATATTTTGCATTCATATTTTTGTTAAAGGGTTAAAAATAGTAAAATAGTAGAAAAGACAAAGTAAACTCATTTGAAAATATGTAAATATCACAACAAGACTCTATTTGAAAATGGGTTTTTAACTTTTCATTGTAAATGCAGTGTACATGCATGTGTTTAGGATAGATGTGCTCTGTTGGTAGATATTTCTCAACATTTGGCAACATTTTAAAAGAGTACAACAATTGTGTGATATGAGACCCCCTCATCATACCATACAAATGTACGGCCGTGTGTCCTGAACTCGCCACCCTTAGCGTTACATCACAAATATTATGAATTTTTATACCATACGAGTTTCTAATTAGATTATCTCCACAATTATGTACCCAAAACTAGCAAAAGTATATATTTTTGGAAAGCTGAAGGCATGAGCAATTCAGATATATACATTTCAACTCATTATACAGGGTGACCTTTAAGTTATACAGGGTGGAATTAAAAAGATTCAGATAAAAAATGGGATACTTAATGCATTGCTTATTACCAACTTGCAGTAATAAACTGGAAGTAAACAACATTCATTTGGTTAGAGGATAGGGGGAGCCTACTGACTTTGGAAAAAACCAAAATCACAGCTGTTTAGTAATCTCGGAATACAGGGTGTTCCAAAGTATGTTAGAATATTTTACAATTCAACATATTTTGAACTGAAACATTTTGCCCCTAACCCATACAGAAAAAATAAGTCCATATTTAGATTCCTCATTAAATTTCCCTTCAGAAAATGTATACTTCGACTATGATACGATAAGTAATTAAGATAAATTAGACCACAAGCATGACAATAACTTATTGCTTAGCAGAGATATCATCATTTCATTGGAGTCGACTTTGGAAAAACGTTTTTGGATGGTGAATTCAAGACGCACGACCGTACAAGTATCACTATGGGGATGTTGATATAGTTCAGCCAGGCAATTAATTACATGCATGTGAGTTTGATTTATAAGATAACATTTGGTGTCACTAGAACTAAACTACCACAGAAAAAAGAGAACTTCAATTCTGTGATGTATAAGTTCAGTATAATCCCAACCAACAATTACAATAATTGATAGCAATCACTTACTTGTCTGGGTGAACAGCAGATAACACAAAGATCAAGATGACAATATCTAGGCTGTTTTCTGGGAATGGTAATGGTGTTGCCTCATCAGTGATGTCAAACACAAATGCATGGCAACGCCTTGGAGTGTAGTCTGCATGTTCCTATGAATGGAATATGGATGGAAGTATCAATAATATTTAAAGCTATATCTGTAATATGAGGCATGATGAGAGGATAGGTGTAGTGAGGTGACAACAAGAAGTACTTTCGCAATTCAATTGTGCATGATCAGAACTTCGACATCCAGTACATTGACAAGAGATTAATGATCCAATTCCCTCTATTATTATGTTTTGATGAATCCCAGTGTGTAAAAATATTGGATCCAAAACATAATAATGATAAAATTGGATGCTTTACGCCCAATATTTATTGGCCTCGCTATGAGTTTTAAAATATTGGACTCGACTACGTCTCATCCAATATTGTAACACTCATAGCTCGACCAATAAATATGGGCTAAATCGATCCAATCTTATATCATTGCCGGCCGTGTGGATAAACTGCGACTTTCAGGAACTTTAGTTTTCATTAGTTAACATTATCCCAACTCTACAAAATCTTAGAAAGCAAAAGCACCAGCATGCATGCATCACACATGATGCGATAATATAATCACCCAAGGTCATACATGTATGTGCACGGTTGGTGATGGCCGGGCCAGTGAAACACCCGTGGTGAGTTAGGTTTTGGCAGTTCTAATATGGTTCAACCAATTTCAATATGTTATAGCAATACGCTTATGCCAGACAAGTATAAATAAAGCATTTTGTACAAAGTTTGCCATTGAAATACTGAATGAGATCCATGCTGGTTTATCTCCCACTCCTCCACCCATGCATATTACCCACAATGCATTTTGTTCTGAGATTTACTGGAATTGTGAAAGGGCTCATTTTTTATTTTAGCAGCAACTTTACATTCAGTGGTCATCACCCTCAACCAGTACATTGACAAGAGATTAATGATCCAATTCCCTCTATTGCCGGCCGTGTGGATGAACTGCGACTTTCAAGAACTTTAGTTTTCATTAGTTAACATTATCCCAACTCTACAAAATCTTAGAAAGCAAAAGCACCAGCAGGCATGCATCACACATGATGCGATAACATAATCACCTGAAGTCATACATGTACATGTATGTGCACGGTTGGTAATGGCCGGGCCAGTGAAACACCCATGGTTAGTGGTCGGCGATGGAGTGCTTGCCACACGAGCAGTCTGGGGTCCGAATCCCGATTGTAACAAACAACTTTTTTGTTCATCTTCTCACTTTTAGAGTTAGGTCTTGGCAGTTCTAATATAGTTCAACCAATTTCAATAATGTTATAGCAATAGGCTTATGCCAGACAAGTATAATAAAGCATTTTGTACAAAGTTTGGCATTTAAATACTGAATGAGATCCATGCTGGTTTATCTCCCACTCCTCCTCCCATGCATATTACTCACAATGCATTTTGTTCTGAGATTTACTGGAATTGTGAAAAGGCTCATTTTTTTAATTTTAGCAGCAACTTCACATTCAGTGGTCATCACCCTCAACCATCAGAAAAAATGAAAACTTACCTTAACCAGATTTATAGCAACATCAGAGAAATCACAGCAGTAAACAAACACATCAGGATCACTGGAAAGAGAAGCAAGCAAGTCAAGACGGTTACACTACTTGAAAAATGAATGCCCATTATGAGACTGACCCGTAAAAACACGCAAAGATTTTCTATTACGGGAATTAAAGTTTGTTTCTCCACCAGACTGTAATTTAATTAACACTGAAGAAAAGGATAATTTATTTTTGCATTTGCTTGAAAATGTAATACAATATTTGTATGGGAAATAATAACAAATATTTGTATTTTGTGTAATTGTGGCTATTTCCTTAGACTTTTTTTTATGTCGAGCATATCTAGGCATTAACAGCCGAAATCTAAGAGATAACGCTGATGAATCTTCAGCCAGGCACAAGTGACCTGGTGAACGAAGGGGGTCGCCGTATATAGCTGGTCGGGGTAATTTTTACAGGACAGTCAAGTGTAGCCAACGATTGGGCTTGTTACCCTGATAGGAACTGACTGTAACGAGGTCTTTTATCGTGGGTCATCTGCCCCGCTTTTACCAGATAAGCCACGGGGAGAGCGGATAAGATTTTTTTTGGTCCTGCAGTACCTGCAGGGAATCGAACCCGGGACCTCTAGCACCAAAGGCAAAGTCCTTAACCAGTGTGCCACGCTGCTCCCAGAGGCGAGATAAAAACTGAAACAAACAATCTGAACAAAAATCTAGAGACAAAGACTGATGACCCTACTACATGACTCACTTGTTAGTCTGCAGAATTGGGAAGACAGTATTGCCAACGCCGCATCCAACTTCAAGCATGCGTGTCTTAGCCCACTGCCCAGGATATTCCCAATCACCAGGAATAACAAAACTCTCTGCTGTGACCTCTGACCCATCTTTTGATAGTTCATCAATAGCACTTTGCCCCGGATCAGATGCAGTTGAGTCTAGTTGAGATATTTGAGCACCATGATCCGTTTTGGTTTCCAAGTTTGAATTTGTTACTTCAGTATCTTCACACCTATTGTGACCAATAGAAACTTGGTTGATAGTTCTAACAGCTTCCCCAATTTGACAAGCAGCACCTGATTCAGGTAAACTTTGGTCACCTTTGACCTCTGATGCATGCTGGGTATTTACGGAAGTAGCTAGTTCTGGGAACTCAGTGAATAGCCAATGACGATCCTTGAAGAACCGGTTCTGATGTTGCGAGTAAAAACAATTCCAGAATTGGTCTGCTTCATTCTCATACTTATCTGAAATAAAAGAAATAAACAAAGCTTGCAATATCAGTATCACATACAATTGAGCAAGTTTCCACCTACATGTACATGTAGCAATCATACACAATCGGTTGTGTTCCAATAATGCAGTGGCAGCGTGATGGCAGCTTACATTGCTTTACTGAATCTGAAGTGACTCCCAACATCCCGTGCTTGCATACTAATCTGTGGCAGTATACCCTTTGCCAACATTTACATTATATCTCATTTCTGAAACTACTGCAGGTTTAGACTTCTTAAAATCTCAAAAGTTTCCACATATGTCTTTCATGGGAAATTAAAATTTCCCTTCAAATTCCAAAGTGTCATTCCAAATTTCCCTCAAAATTCCAAAATGTCCCCTGAATGAGCTTCTTGAATTTCCCATATTTTCCAACACTTGTCAACATGTACCTTGCATATCTGGCTCCAATACTTGACTTGAATTTGCTTCAACCTTCTTCTGAGCCTCTGCTAACTTGTCATTATCCCAGCTCACATTATCCCTGTAGAAATATATAACATAAATAAATGTGTGTGTGTGCGGGGGGGGGGGTGCATTTGTAATCACCATCGAAGAGGGACGTTATCAGCCATGGTCCCTACATTCTGAATGTGTAAAAAGCTTCAAATAACCTAAAGTTGCATTTGAGCATCATCTCCACTTATCGAGACAGTTATTACACATCCCACCATATACTATATGGCTATAATCACTATATAGACTTATGGTTGTCCAGTTGCCGAACATCATTCAGGACATTGATGAATAGGGCTAAATACATAAGTCAAAGTGTAATACACATAACACACACATACACTACTGCTTTTGCTCAACACTACATGTTTTCACCGACAACCATGGACCCATATTGTGTGTCACACAGACATATCATAATCCAAACGTGGATTTCTGTCATATTTCACAGCTAACCGTCAACCTCGTATTACACCTACGATAGAGGACCCTACTCCATATCATCAGCCTGCTACGCTAAATGCCTAAGTCATTTTTACATGTTTCTCATTTGCAATTTTGATTTTCTGAATAATAAACCCATAATTCATCAAATTTCCAGCCGCATTTTTCATTAACTTGTGGAATAATAAACCCATAATTCATGGGTTTATTACTCAGAAAATCAAAATTGCAAATGAGAAACGATATGCAAAGTTATACTGTATAGTATACTCTCTGCCGCTGTCATATGACTGTGACGTCCACGGTTTGCTACATGTATGTGTGGATTTTCACTACATAAGTGTGGACTCAAAGTCCACGTTTGGAGGTGAAAACAAACGCATCCCTCTCATTTGACCCCTTCACCAAATAGAGCACAAATAGAGCACTAAAAATTAAAGATAAAACCCTGGTTAAAGGTGTTACTACACCCCCTGATAAATTTTGTGACTAATTTTGCATTTTTCTCAAAAATTTTAATTTTTGAGAAAAATGCAAAATTAGTCACAAAATTTATCTTTTGTTACCAGTGTGTAGTTAAAACTACACACTGGTAACAAAAGTTATGTATATTATAGGTAAACCCCGGCAAAAAACGCAATCTCGGTTTTCTCGCCGCAAGTCTCGCTATTGAGTAATTATCTCGCTTTTACAAACAATAAAACAAGGTGTTTAATGCCATAAAAACTTCCGAAAATCATTGAGTCCCATGCCGTGTTGACAATTCATGTCATCAAGTAAGCTTAAAATGCACTCACCAGTGTGTAGTTTCAGTGCTTAATTGGTCTCTAAAATGTCATGTCAAGGTAATTGAATACTAAATTGTAGTAGTTTATAGTTAAATTTATTAAACTGAGAAAAGATTTATTATGTAAACAACATATTGAGGTGGAAATATTTGGAACTTCTGTTTACGTTTTTCATCCTTCGATCGTGAATCGGCACATGTTTACATACATTGGACTAATTGGACTTCCAGAGGGCAGTATTTTGTTTTTAATATTCAGGGATTTTTCTGTTTTTGGCGGTGATTTTCCGGGAAAATCTCGGTTTTTAAAGCATATTTGGGGTAAATCTCGCTTTTTATTTTTTCATATCTTGTTTTTGCCTTTAAAAATTGCGTTTTTTGCCGGGGCCTAATTATAGGGGCAAGGAATCCAATTACTTCACTGAAATTTCAGTGATACAAGACAGGTGATTCATAATATATATTCTTGAACAAATTCATCAGGACTGTTCATTGTAGAATTGTTGGTTGTGATTTCTTACGACTAGTCCAATAAAATATCCATTTACTTGCAGACGTTTCGGAAACTATCAGTTTCCTTTATCGATGCTATTGATGTAATGACATTCTGTATACAGCTGATGTTGACTGCTGCCTAGCAACTGAGTTGCCAGTTGATTTCTTGTCACCTGGAAGGGACTGCGATTGCTACGGCGCCTATGGAATGCAAACCGAAGCTGTGGAAAAGGTATGTCGATGATATCTTGGAAATTGTGACGAAAGATGAAGTTAACGCCCTCACCGACCACCTCAACCAAGTGGACGACACAGATTCAATCAAGTTTACTTATGAAGAGGAGAAGGATGGCAAGATCCCGTTTTTAGACGCCTTGATTGTTCGACGTGATGACGGATCGATTAAATTATTGGTGTATCGGAAGGCAACACACACCGACCAATACTTGAACTTTAGGTCACATCACCCTCTACACCAAAAATTAGGGGTCGTCCGCACACTCATGGACAGAAAGAACCGAATTGTCACCGAAGATGAGGACAAGGAAAGAGAGGACGATCACATCAAAGGCGCGCTTCAGAAATGTGGCTACCCGGATTGGAGCATCAAGAAGGTGAAAGATCAGATGGCAAAACCAAAGTCAAAGAAAGAGAGAAAGAAGAAAGACGATTCGAACAAGTCTAAAGGGTTGGTAGTTGTTCCTTATGTGGAAGGTTTGTCCGAGCGCATTTCTAGGGTTTTCAAAACGTATAACATCGCCACTGCAATGAAACCACATTGCACTCTTCGCAATCTCTTAGTTCATCCAAAAGACAAGCCAGAACCTCATAATTCTACGGATGTGATATATTCCATTCCTTGCAAAAACTGTAATTCGGCTTACATCGGGGAGACAGGCAGGAAATTCGGGAAAAGGCTTGACGAACATAAGACTGAGGCTGAGAAAATCGGAGACAACATCAAAACAAGTGCCACGAGAAAGGCATCACAGTCTGTTATTCATAAGTCAGCTATCACAGACCATGTGGTTGAAAACAATCATGTAATCGACTGGGATGAGGCTAAGATCGTGGGCAAAGAGAGCAACAGATATAAAAGATGGATCAAAGAGGCAATCACCATCAGAAAGCGGGGCAACACCATGAACAGAGGCGAGGGCAATACAACTTGAGTCACGTTTTGACGATCTGATAACTGACAAGAAATCAACTGGCAACTCAGTTGCTAGGCAGCAGTCAACATCAGCTGTATACAGATCGTCATTACATCAATAGCATCGATAAAGGAAACTGATAGTTTCCGAAACATCTGCAAGTAAATGGATATTTTATTGGACTAGTCGTAAGAAATCACAACTAACAATAATATATATATGTTAAGAAATGAGGTACATTCTAGTGGTACAGTACCTCTTTTCTTATCATAAATAACATATCGCTTGTCTTGAGTCACTGAAATTCCAGTGTAGTACTAGTAACTGGATTCCATGCCCCTATAATATAAATAACTTTTGTTACCAGTGTGTTATTATTTTTGAGAAAAATGCAAAAATAGTCACAAATTTATCAACATTTGTTGATTCTGTACTGATTGTACAAACTTACCATGCATTATGTTGGAATACATTTTCTGGATTGGTCAAAAACCGAGTTCCAAACTGTGGCCTTTTTGGTTGGGCTGTATCGCCATCATCAGTAGTTGTCACCGCTTCACCACTCATTTTGAAAATCTTTGGATCAAGCTCTGTTGGAAATTGACAAATAATTCAGTTTCAGTATACAATGTACATGTACCAGTATCATGTCTAAATTTGAAAACTTTGGTTTTTGACCTTACACATGTATTTGAATTGAAAGAGCTTTTAAAAAGTCTGAAACTACCATGGCTACGCGTACAGTACATGTTCCCAACTGTCAATCATCGGGGGCCAATCACTTCGAGCTAGACAACGATGATCTAAATAGACTATCGCCAAGACTTACATGTAGGTGTGTAACTTTAGGTTAATTTTTGTGTTTGAAACGGTATTTTCTTGTATCTTGGCCTGGATAACAGGATTGTTGATCAAATGGATGTACCGGCAACCACTCGGGTATAAGCCCACCTTCGGATATAAGCCCACCCCCTATTTTCCAAACTATTCTGAGAACAAGGGTGCACTCGGGTATAAGCCCAGTAGTAATTTTGGCTAAGTTCTTAAATCATATCAATGCTTTTCTTTCACATTTAAAACAAATATAAAAAAATATCAGTTAAAAATTAACATTCCATACTTATTTAAACAAAAATTGACCGGTACATTGGGCAGGGTAATGGCTGCTTCCATAGTTTTATTTCTTTTATAATAGAGTGACACTTCCCAATCTTCTGTATTCCCTGAGTGATAGTAGGATACAATACGTAGGCTAAAAAGGTCATACGCATGGGCGGTGGTGTTCTTGAATTCACTGGTATCGTTTGAGACTGTCTTGGTACGTGACAAGCAAAGGGTTGGGGATCGCATTTTTAACTATATCACCAAAATGTTTCGGAGTTGAGGTCCGCTAAAAGTAGACCAATTCGGGGGCTGTATTTGGTGTCACATTTTGAACAATGAATGAGTGAAAACGGACAACATTTGCTGGTGAATTATAGCGACGCTGTATTTAGACAGCGGAACTCAGTCCATAATGATAGTCAGTCATATATCTTTTGGTTATTATATGACTATCATTTGAGGACCAAGTTCTTATGATACATCTTCCGAGGAGCAATTTCAGACAATAGATGGGATTAGTGGGGCAAAGGTTATTGAATCCTTTCATGACCACTGAAGCATAGTCAAGTCTGCCATGGACACTCGGCAGGAATTGAAAGACCATGTCACTCTCGACAAAAGAATGCATGCATGTCAAAGGTCATACGTTTCCCGTTTGTGGGCTTTTAAATTGTAGCTCTGTGACTGTTTATTTTATGGATTCTTCATGTTCTTAATATAAACAAGTAAGTTAGAGACTACATTCTTACACAAGAAAAATAGTCCAAAGAATCAACATGTTCCCACGGTAACACAAATTCATTGATGTGGCGGGACGGAATGATAAACTTCATGTACACCAGGCACAAAAAGAAACTTGTCAGTTATATTTATCCTTGCTGTTCAATAACTTGATAATTTTGGATTATTCTGAAATATACATTATGTTAATTGGACTTTGCTTTCTCATTTGACACCCTGTTCTTGAACATTGAGCAAGAAGTGGCCAAGCTATGCGCCTCCAAAGCCTCAAACCCCAAAATCAAAAGTTGCATTTTCAACGATTTTCAATGGGAACGCATCGGTGTATTGCACACAAGTCACACGGGCCAATCAATAAAGCACACAGTGTAACAGGGACAATTGAATCGTTAAAATTGCAACTTTTCATTTTGGGGTTTGAGAGTTTGGAGACGCATCATCTTGGTCATTTCTTGCTCAATGTTCACGAACAGGGTGTCAAATGAGAAAGAAAAGTCCAATTAACAAGTGTAACAGGGACAATTGAATCGTTAAAATTGCAACTTTTCATTTTGGGGTTTGAGAGTTTGGAGACGCATATCTTGGTCATTTCTTGCTCAATGTTCACGAACAGGGTGTCAAATGAGAAAGAAAAGTCCAATTAACAAAATGTATATTTCGGAATAATCCAAAATTACCAGGTTATTGAACAGCAAGGATGAATATAACTGACAATTTTCTTGTTGTGCCTGGTGTATTTGTGAACACAGTACATTTGTTGAATTTTTATCAAAAGTACTGGGATAAAACATTTGTTTCTAACATTGGTACTGTATTAACTTCAACTATCCTTCTTTTGTTAGGGAAGTAATTATAAAATTCACCCCCCTCTTTATAGTACCTTCATTAATTTTTAAAAATCATGTCAATGTGGCGGGACGGAATGTGGCAGGACGGAATTCTGTCCACCATGTCAAAATCAAGAAAAAAAGCAATTGATTCACTTTAAAACTTACAAAATTGTCTTTTCTTTCACTTCCAATGAAGGGGGCCGGGCTCAAGGGCCCCGCCCCGGTGGGGGTTGAGGGGGCGAAGCCCCCCAAAGCCAGATGGTTTCTGCACGTTTAGCACCACAGGAAAGGCCATTTCAGAGGGTAAAAGAACATTTCAAAGCTCCTGGCTTGTTCTACACTTTTAATAAAAGTGCTTCCTTCTTCAGAAAACATGCTTAAAGTTTGAGTTTCCTATACTTTTATGCACAAGAGACACTCTTAAAAAATGTTTTTTTTGGCTTTATTACAAGACAAATATGGCTGATGTTGATATATGTGAAGCAGAAAAATAAAGCAATATTTAACCATTGTGCTTGGCATCCACTGCCTGCCCCACCCCACCCCACCCCACCCACCCCCACCAACCGGCACCCCATCCTGGGCCTTGATGGTCAGTGTGCTTTTAGTTTCAGGATGACAAACATTTTAGCAGATATAGCACCCCAAAAGAGACCATTTTGACATTAAAACCTGTTTTAGATTTTTTTGAAAAAATGCTTCCTTCATCCTACATGTAGTAAAAAAGTGGTTTTAAATGTTCAGTTTCCTATACTTTTGTACATGAGAGACATTCTTCAAAGTTTTTTTTTTCCTAATGACATGGCTTACATGGCTGAAATTGATATATTTATTTTAATGCGCAATATAAAAACGATGATTCATCAAAATTTTGACCCCCACCCCCTCTTCGGGAATGTGGGAGGGGGCCCACATGCGGGGGATTAATGTGCAAGCCAGAGGGTTTCTGCTCATTTTGCACCGCAGGAAAGGTTGACCTACAAAAAGGGAAAAAATGTTTGTGTTTTTAATATGCATAGTGATTAATGATTTTAAAATGTATTGAATTTGTATCCATTTTGAAATCATTGGAAGAGTATGACATGAACACAAATTATCACTAATTGCATATTAAAAACACAAACAATATGTTTTGTAGGTCAACCATGAATGATCCTAGCATTTAGTTCATGGTCCAGGGACACTCCAAAAAACAAAAAAAAAAAAAACAAAAACAAAATTAAAAAAAAAAATCATTATTTTTAAAAAAATCCGGAGCACATAAAAAAATCCGGAAATCCGGATAAATCCGGAAGTGTGACATCTCTGTTGCTGGCATCCTACCACAAAAGGCCTGAAATAGAAGAAGTTAAAATGGCTCTGAGTCTAGCAAAGTTGATGAATTCAATTTGTGTGTACTCAGGAATGTTTATTACCATAATAGTTTTGACTAAAAATGTTTTTTTCGTCCCTTCCGGAACGTAAAAAAATCACCTCAAAATGTGGCGGGACGGAATTTTACAAATGTATATTTTAATTTATTTCTTTATTTTTGAAAAGTCCACTGACATTTTTTTTAGTGCTGAAATTGTCTATACAGAAGACCTTTATAATACCATAAACAAAAAAATCCTATATTTTTTAAATATGTAGTAACATCAAATTTAACAATTCTGTCCCGCCACACCGAGAGGGCGCTATGTGTGTATTTTATTGCTTGGATTCCGAACTTGATGGGCAAATTTTACTCCTTTTTTGCCGATTCATAATCTTTGGTAAGTAGTCTATTAAACCAGAGGAGAAATTCATTCCTGTGACAATTTCTCAATTTTAGGTTCAGTGATGACCATTTTTGGCTCTGGCCCATTTGGTGTTTGTTATGCTCCTCGGAATATGCACCTAGAGGCCTATGTCTGCGCTGTATTCATGGTAGGGACAGCCCCCGGGAGACAGCTGTTCACGGAAGAACAGCTGCAGGTAGACATACCAAGCCCCCAGCCGGATTAAAACTAAACAGCAAAATACATGCGTACACACTTCATGACTGCTTCTGCTTGACTTCATCAGGAATGTTCATTTATTGTTGGCCAATATCCAAACAAGAACAAGATTCAGTCAACTGGAACCAGCCTGGGCATGCTTTGCTGTGTACATTGTATCATCGAGCTACTAATAGAAGGAGATTCCACAGAAAAATCCTACTCCACTCAATAGGGTTAAGCCGATTACGCTATTCAACGCGAGTCATCACTTGAATGGATTTAATCAGTGCAGTCCCTCAAACACGGCCTTTGATGTTTATGGTCGTTATGCGACAATATCGATCATCTATTTTAAAATTGAATTTAAACCGACCCCCCAGGTGACCCGTACCGGAAATGGATGGTATTTAATAGTGCCCTTTTGCATCGGTCACTTGTTCGTCGATTGCGTCATTGTGTTTCCGAGTTCAAGTTGATTTACTAGCGAAAACCTGATCGAATTCCCTCATTTCCTTCCAAAGTTACGGTGAATTTATGTATTTTTTCTGATTGTGATTAGCAATACTGGCGGATGTCTGCGGGACTTTTAAACCAGTGGAAATGATTTGGAAAGGTTTTCCAAGACTGGCAATGTTGTTTCTACGATCCGCCAAGCAAGCTTGGCCATAAGAAATATTGGCGTTATAAAATTACCGGAAGCAAATTGTTTTCCTTTGTTTATGGTCACGGCTATGCCTGGTCGAGCACCCTCACAGACCCGAACGTAGTGAGGGTGCTTGGTATATCCGCCATGTTTCAAATACATGGATGGCCAGCATAATTTCCCGCAAATTTAAGCTTTATGAGAAGCCTATTTTGGTTGCAAAATGAGAACACAGAGTGGCTTATCTTTAACCCACATTCTCAATCTCTCATGCCAGAGGTTAAAATAAAACGATCCCTAACTAATTATCAAACTAGAGCGGTTCTCGACTTGCTTGCGCGGTTCTCGGCATAAGCGTCGGCCATAATGCCTCCACCTTGACGCGTATCATTTTAACTGGTGCAATTTCACTAGGAACTGGCCATCTCTAGATGACAGTGTAGTTTTTAAAAAAAGTGTAACAAATGAAAGATCCTTGACCCATTTTGTCTTCATCAAAATGGTTTGATTTTGGTACCAGAAGCAAGGAAGTATTTTGATACTATCCGAGTGGAATGTAAGGCCAAAAATGACCTTCCAAAAAATTTAACTTTATATGTTGACTGTACCCACCAAGTTTCATGTCCATACGACAGTTTTAAGTTATTTGACCTCAGATGACCCCTGGGTGACCCTGGTTGACCCCAAACTGACCGTCCAAAAATTTGACTCTAAATGTTGACTGTATCCACCCAGTTTCATGCCCATACGACAGTTTTAAGTTATTTGACCTCAGATGACCCAGGCTGGGTGACCCCGGATGACCCCAAAATGACCCTCAAAAAATTTGGTTCTAAAATGTTTACAGTACCCCCCAAGGTTCATGCCCATACAACGGTTTTTGCTAATTTGACCTCAGATGACCCCTGGGTGACCCCTGATGACCCAAAAAAGACCGTCCAAAAATTTGACTCTAAATGTTAACTGTACCCACCAAGTTTCATGCCCATATGACAGTTTTAAGTTATTTGACCTCAGATGACCCCTGGGTGACCCCGGATGACCCCCAAAAGACCGTCCAAAAATTTGGTTCTAAATGTTTACAGTACCCACCAAGGTTCATGCCCATATGGCAGTTTTAAGTTATTTGACCTCAGATGACCCAGGCTGGGTGACCCCGGATGACCCCAAAATGACCCTCAAAAAATTTGGTTCTAAAATGTTTACAGTACCCCCCAAGGTTCATGCCCATACGACGGTTTTTGCTCATTTGACCTCAGATGACCCCTAGATGACCTTGGGTGACCTTGACCCACTAACCAAACCTACTGGAATTTGAAGACCGCCAATGACCATCCCTCCACCAAATTGCATCACTTTACATCTTATCAGTTCCGAGATATTTCACCCGCAAGCTCGGACGGACGGACGGACGGACAGATCGACGGACGGACGGACGGACGGACAACCAGGAAACATAATACCTCCGGTGGAGGCATAAAGATCGTAAATTTAATTTCTTGAAACGTGCCGGCGAAACGATATGTCAGTAGATGTCATTATGTTTATGATAAAGACTGAAGTCTTGCTGGCAGGACTATAGCATGGCATGATGGGCTCTCGTTTTAACTCGTATATTCTCGCCCAACTCATGAATATTTATTATTTTACGTCATCAACTGAAGCTAAATTTTTCGATCTTTCCAGTCATACCACACGTCACAAGACATCATGCATCATTTGATCACAAAAAAATGGTGAAAATTCCTGTTTCTTGTAGCGTGAATTTCGGTACATTTTTACTACATTTTAAACATCAAAATCATGTAAATTACTCATAAAATATTAAGATTGCATTTTTGTTCAGGTGATTTAATGAAACTTTGGTGTGTTTTTAAGACAGTTTTGTAAAGCTTACTGGCAGTTTCATCCGCGGATTCGTGCAGTAGCCACATTATGACATGCCATTTTACTGTGTTATTGATTGGATGCTGCATGTTTCCAACATTTCATATCTACCAGAACGTCCAGAAGTTGACAGACAGAAATGTGTCATCATCAAAAGGGAAAATGGGCTAACTTCCTTATACTTTGGTCTATTGAGCTGGGGTTTTCACCATTCTCTTTCTTTTTTGATGCTCTTTCCAGGGATACCAAATTTGTTAGTTGAAGAAATCCAAAATCCACCGGACTCGCTAATCGTACTAGATTGAATCATGAATCATTCATTGAATGATACTAAAGAAGTGATACCAAAAAAAAATACACATTGCCTAATTTTGCATTTTAAAATTAAGTGTAAAGTCATGATTGAAACTGCTTTCACAAAGAAGCTGCTCGTGGATGAAAGCATTCATGTAATATGGTATTGTGACTTCATCTGTAATAAAATAAAGAAAAAACTTAAAAAGCTTACAAAGTTCTGCAGCCACATGCACCAAATTGACCGACTGTGGAGTGGATGACCGGCTGCACATACCGGAAAGCACAGACACGGGCTGTTGCAAACAACTTCCGGCAGCAGGCAGCAGCCCGGAAGAAAAATATATTCTGACGAATGTGGGTTTTTCCCAAACAAATTTCCTTCTTTAAAGACGATAACTGCTTACGCCCAATATTGTGTAATTCCAGATCTTTCCGATACATCATGTCGCGTTGTAATTGAGCCGGAAAACTAAAAATTATCATGTTATATGTTTAACTAAAGTTTAAGCTTACTGAAATTATCATGAATATTTTTAAGTAAGCTTACCAAATTTACTAATATTCGCTTACTTAAAATATAACTTAAAATAACACATTAATGTGTATAACTATAGCAAAGTGCCAGTTTCAGTGCAGAACCATAAGTCGACTGGTTTTATTAAATTAAAGCTGGCAAGATCAGGTAAGTGTAATTACTAATTGACTGTTGTAATTAAAATTATGGATAATGTTGTTCTTCTTCTTCCTCTATACGTGCATACCTCAAATTGAGTATTGTCGCACGGGCTTAACGTGCACAGTTTTTTACCTATGCACGATCCTGGAACCTAGGATTGATTGCAGATATCAGAAACGGGGATGGTCCCCCTTCTCTTTGCGAATAACTTAACGTGCACAGAGTTTGACTTTTCCTGTACATGGAACCAACGGCTTTACGTGACTTCCGAATCATGGACGAAGCACATACACTACCTATCTGTACGTGCTTAGCAGTGTATGGGGGCGAGAAGAAATTCTTCAATTAAATTCCGAAATTAAATAACTGAACTTAATTGAAGGATTCCTGACCATATAGGAACTTTTCCGGATGGAAGAGAATTTTCGCCTAAGGCAAGCCCAAGGCTCGAACCCTCGTCGATCGTATCTCACGGCCGGCAGCGCAACACCTTAACCACTCGGCCATCTCGCCCTTGTTTGTTTGCTTGCTACGTCATTGTCAGTTCCTGTAGCCTGTGTGCACAGTGCCTGTCCGTACTCGAAGGCTACTGTTGCTTGAGAAGTCTAACCACAAAATTGTCCACCGATATTAAGCTTCAATTCACATTCAAGGCTAGAGACCATTGCATTCGAAATCTTAGCAGAATAGCTGAAGCACAACACCTTGACAAAGCAATGTAAGTTAAGAAGTAAACACAGCTAGTCTTGTGTGAGCATAGCCTCTATCGCATATCTTTGATTTGCGTTAGAGACCCGACCATAGAGGTTATTGTGCGGACCGATTCACAAAGATGCGCCGGCATATAAACATTGATAAAATGCTTCATTTTTCACAAACACACTTTCATAAGCGTGTCATTATAAGCTTAATTAAGTTCAACCCTACCTTTTGACATCTTTGATACATACGATCCTCAAACATAAGATGATATATGAAGCCTAATTCAGCGCTGCTTACAGTGCCGCTTATCGTAGCTGTCACATCATGGAAAATAATCTCAACCTATGAGATAATTGTACACACGTAAATTCTGGTGATTTATGACTGGACAGTCACTTAGTAGGTACGAGATTACCTCATTCAGATAACACCTGTTATGTTTTTCGATCGATGAACCAGCCAGGGCATTTCGATCAAGGACACGGTCCAAGGCAAACTCGACCACATGCAAATTCGGTCCCTGTATAAAACCACGTTTTTATGTGTAAGGGGCGCACCATTAGATATCAAGGGGGGAGCTTGGTAGATTGTTGAAAAAAAATTGTTCCACTGGCAAAAAAAAATGTTGATGTCAAGGGTGAAAATGTCACAGTTAGTGAAGAAAAATTAACCTCATAGAGCTTTTAAGTAGCAATTTTTTTTCGCGAATTTGCTCATTTTTCATCATTATATAAGGCCTAATAGTAATAAAAATTTCTGGTAACCCGACCGACCGTGTAAAACCCTTGCGACTCAAGTAATTTTATCCAATTATGTTCAAAATAAAAAATAATTGCTCACGACCGACCGGGTGTCTACAATTCTCCTCATCAGAAACTACATTATTGGTAAAAATATGGGACGCACCATTTGAATTCTCGGGGTAGTAAGTTTTTGACTCTCACTCGATCCAGTTCTCAGACTTTTTGAACCCGAACTCGAGTCCCAATTTCCGCCTGTACCGATGGCTGGCTCTGGACCTGTACGGTACCTGTACGTGCAGCCAGCATACGAGGGGAGGGGGGGGGGCACGGTCAGTATCGTCCCTATTTTTACGACCCTTCCTTTTCTCTTTTCTCACCATCTTCTCGTCCCATTCTCACTTCTCCGTCCCCATTTTAGGTGTCGTGTGTGGGGGTAGGGGGTCTGCCCGACACCCCCCTTGCTGGCTACGCTACTGCCTGTACCCATGACTCACGGGTCCGGACCGAAACACGGCCTTGGACCTGTACCCCAACAACTCGTGCCTAATAGGCCTACTACCAGTCTGCTTCTCTCCCTCGTTGTTTCTGTCCAGTGGCGTAGTGTCATAGGCGCATGGGGGGAGCACGTGCCCCCAATTGATCTGAAAATTTTAGAAAATCCCATAGTAAAATTGCCAAAAACGGCTTGTGCCCCCAATCAGGGGGGCTCATAATCATTGCACAGCCACAGCACATTGTGTCTTCTAATTAACATGGCATCTACACATAAAAACCTAAGTGGGTTTATACAGGGGCCGAATTAGTTTGTGGTCGAGTTGGCATGGGCCCGAGCTGACGATTCCTTCTATTCATGTGTTGTATCCATTAAACATGCGATCACCGGAAAAGAAGGGAGAGATTTTTATCACAAATTGTGCCGAAATATTCATGTGAGTCTTATGCCACCAACACGTATACTAACAGAATGGTAAGTGAAGTTAGATAAAAGGGGGTTATTTCAGGGTATGTTTATCATGCTGTATTGTCATTATAATTTATGTGGTCTCTTACGTAATATGTTTACCCCCCGAAATTAGATACGAAAGGACACTAGCCACGAATGCGAATTTGTGGCTAGTGTTTCTCGAGCAAAGCTAATCACGACGGGTGATTGCATCAAATTGTTGCTAAAATAAAGTTAACGCATCAAAATAACTTTCACCCAAATCACGACATTTAACAGAATAAGAAGTTGCAAAGAATGTCACCGCTAACTAATGAATATTATTATCTAATGAATACCTAATTTGGTGATATTTTTGTTGGATATAGTGATCAAGTGAAATCCTACCAGTCTGTCACCAATCATGACTAGTCCACAAGATGATATAGAAATAGATGCAGACCAATCTAACCAAGGAGATGGGTCGAACATACAGGTAGGCATGCTGCGATAATCACAGCCTTCGTAATTCCCACTGTTTATGTGTTTCATTAGAGGAAAGGTTTCATATATCATGATATTAGCAAGAGGTAATAAAGTAGAAACAGAAGTACATGTGCTACCCAATAGCCATTCTCCACCTTGAAGCAGATATAGGTGTATGTATAACACTTAGTAATCTGCTCAGCAAAAACATAGTTGGCAGTGGTGATACAAACCCACCCTTTTTATTTCAAACCCACCCTTTTTATTTTATACTAAAACTCTGATACCCACCCTTTCTAAGCGTGGTTACTGATCATAGATAAGTGGTTATGGTGGTCTAGGAGGTGCAGATTTGCATCCAAAGAGAATTACATATATTGAAGTTTTAGATGACCAAACAGAATGGGATTTGAATATTTTTTTGTTTCATTTAGTGTCATTCAATCGGAAATAACAGTAAGCTTTGAGATTGCAATAATTGTTGACTTCTAAACCCACCCTTTTTATCAGTGACCACGCTTTATATTTGGACACACATTTTAACCAGTTTTTTTTTTTCAAACCCACCCTTTTAGGCATTTTGTTGACCCTTCGAACCCACCCTTTCTAAAGTGCATGTTACCAACTATGAGAAAGATGCATGTACTGTTATACTTGCTGGGTATACTGCAAGGGTAGAAATATGGTTAAGGTGTTTGGCAAGAACCAGTTGATTCATGCAAATTATCTTGTAGTGTGCAGACCTGAAACTTTTACAACAAGCAACTCTGATTAATAATAATAATAATATAAGATGCTTGCACCCAATACCAAAATGGCCTGTAGGCGTTAAATACAAAAAACCTGAATACTACAGCAAATTTAAAACATTACACAAGGAAAGCTACAATAAGAGCATCATGCAAGTCTTTTGATGTTAATCTTTGCAAAAATCAAGTTTGAGATTTATACATCAAACTTTTAACCCTGATAGTGATCACTGTACAAGTATATATCACCCAAAATTTGCAGTTTGATATACTTCCAATTTACCCAGTAAAATAGAGTGATTTACAGTAACTATTAAATTTGCCTTTTCAGTAAAAATTGTGGAAGTTAAGTACCAAATAATTTCAAAGATCTATGCTCAAGTATGCTCAAGTGCAGCCAGTCATTCTTGCCTTCCCTGTTTATATTGTCCAAGTGGTACACATCTTTGGCTAAGGCTAATGAAAGTTGATGCATTGGGTCCTTTTTTCATACATTTGGATAAGAGAGGGAGTAAAAATAATTTCATTATTACACATGTCACTGATATCTAGCAGTTTACCAGAACCTGGATTACTGAGGCAACATAACCTGGATTACTACTTAGGCACATCTGTGGATCGACCTTGGAATAGATTCATCAGGATTGTAATGTCAAATTAAGATCAATAATTATGCAAACAAATCTAAAACTTCTACTCACTGTTAGACAGTTTCGTCACCCAGATCAGGTGATTTCGTCCGTAATGCAATGATCCACTGATTTGCCTGTGAGCATTCTAATCTATAGGGTTCTCAACAGGGGATTATATGTGATTTAGAGAATACACATATTACATATGCCTTCATCCTTGCATCACTGAGAAAGTCGCCCAACATCGGTGACTGTCTAACAGTGAGTAGAATTTGGATTTTCTGCATAATTATTTAACTTAAAATGCCAGACAGGTTCTTTTGTTATTTATTGATATTGTTCTGGCGTTAGTCCTTACAGTCACCACAAGACTTACTTGATGGTGCTAGACAACTATTACCTGATGGGGCAAGACAACTGTCCTTTGAAGCTGTCATAGATGACATGAAACACCTCCATCTGCAGAGTAAAGAACACATTGATCATTTGGAACTGAGGCTGAAGAAAGCCATAGAGGAGAAAGAGATATGGATGACACGATGTCAGAGGATAGAGAGTATGCTGGCAGATGCAGGTTTGTCATGAACTTTATATTTGTTAGTTAGGAATTCACATTGAATTCTCGCGTTTCACAATACGATGCGCCTCCAGCGGTCGCTGGGTCGAGGCCAAAATGCGCAGTGCATCACACGTGGAAAAATGTCGACATCCAAAGCCCACATAATACCAATACAATACAGGAACATACATCATTGTGGGTTTAAATGTCATTATAATGATGTTACATGCGAATGCACACTAAAACAACAATTTACAATTATAGTAGATCCATTTTCTATGTATTGATCACAGGGAATCCTTCGTGGAGCTGTTTTCAACATATTTATTATCACACTTGTGCGAAAATTCAATAGCAGCTAGACTGGCGATGTCGACTCTGGAGTCAAAAATTTGACTGCCAAGAGGAACCTCTGGCGGCACATCGTATTGTGAAACGCGAGCATTGATGGCCAACCAGCAGCCTGTGGCCTATATGTATGCTGCCGCTGCCCTCAGTCATATCCAATGCAGCCCACAAAACCTTTTACTACAAAATATAACATTATAAATGATATAAATTCCCATCCTGGCCTGGTCTGTGAGAATGTTATATCAGGTTTTTCTAGCATTTTGAGTTACAGGGGATGGTTAATGCTTGTGCTCACCACTTCTAACCACTACAGCACTTATGTGCTATTACCGTAACCACTCGGGTATATAAGCCCACCCCCCTAGATGGCAGATTTCACTTCAAAATGGGGGTAGGCTTATACCCGGGGAGGGGCTAGTACTTGAATTTAGAAATAAGAAAAATCATCCCCATTTGTATATGCCCAATGTACCAGTAATTTCTATCATCTATGTCAATTTCTTAACATTCTAAGTGTGGAATGTTAATTATCAGCTGATATTTTTTTTTATTTGTTCTTAAATGTGAGAGAAAAGCATTGATTTGATTTAAAGAACTTGGCCAAAATTTAGTACTGGGCTTATAGCCGAGTGTACCCTTGTTCCCAGAATGTTTTACAAAATAGGGGGTGGGCTTATACCTGAAGGTGGGCTTATACCCGGGTGGTTACGGTATAGCACACATATGCATGGTATAATAATATGCCAACTAGCCTACCATTTGCCAGGTAGCAAGCTTCATAAAGTAGATAACAATATAACTCATGTCCAAACAAAAATAATGCTACTGAGAGAATGTTTTACAGGACAGGAATCCAAACATATCCAGTATTGCTTTGCAAGGAATCCTGCTGAGGACACAAAACAGGATCACAGCATTTTGCCAGCTTTTTTTCTGCAGATGGTCAAAACCCAATTTAGATTGCAATATTAAGTAATCTTATTGTTAACCATTTTGCATCAAGTTCAAACATGTTTATTTACTCTCTCTGATTCTTTTAGGTGGTTATTACTTCTTTTGAAACTGATTACTCCTTCTCTCTTTTTTGTCTACCATGGTGCCAAGGAGAAGAACATATTAAAAGACAAATAATTTGATGCTTGCATGCACAGTGTTGGAGAATTATGCTCCTATGTTCCTGAGGGTTGTAAAAAAGCAAATAAACTATGCCCAGTGAATAGTTTTGATGTAATTCTTAAAAGGAGGACATAGCTAATTCAATGACACATTTTTAACCATTCAGATGGTAGGAATCTATATGAGGCATATGGGAGTAGTAAAAAAACAAGTGAACTGTGCCCGGGGAATAGTTCAGTTTTGATGTAATACTTAAAAGGGGTGACATAGCTAATTCAATGACCACATTTTCAACCAATCAGATGGCAGGAGGTATATAATATGAGGTATATAATAGAGAATCTACACATACTGAGTATTCAATTTCTTTATCATCTTTACCTAGGCGATAGAGATGGCAATGTTGCAGGCCACCACATCGATGGTACAAAGCAAGTTGAGCATTTTCTCCAAGAGAATGCTTTCCTCAAAGCTGATAATAAAAGACTCAGGGAGCAGTTAGAAGTCATGAATCAGGCCAGGAATGAAAGCACAAGTAGCGATGGTGCTGCATTTATTGATAGCGTCTCAGATGAAGAAGAGCCAAGAGCAGCAACACAGACATCAGATCATCGCCATACCCGTCCAGATCAACATGAAATGACTCTTGATGCTGATCCAGTACCATCACAAAGTACTCCATTGGGTATGTATTTAGGATAGGAGCATTAATTCAGTACATTATTCCTGGCAGACATTCTCTGATACTTTTAAGAATGGTGCATCATACACGTCATACACAGAATACAGCGTAGCTCATGCGTGGCGTACCTCATGCATGATCAATCAACTTATGTAAAAAATTTACAACAGGAAAAGCAAATTGGTGTTTTTTATGCGGAGAAACTGGAACTGAAAAGCCCCTTGTATAAACCAATAGGGATTTCACAAGGGTGTCCCCTTTGACAGTCGTCAGAAATGGGTAAGTGCACTCGACTGAGAAAATCCTGAATTAAATTCCTAATACAGTCCTAATACAACCTCCCTTACCTGGACCTCTTTTATACAGATCTCTCTGTTATCTGGACATGTGATCTTCATAGAAAAATGTGTTTTTAATGCTTTGAGATTTGATTTCATGTCCTGAAGCATTTAGAAGGCCATAACTCTGTGGCATAAAACACTCAAATACCATCTTTCATTGTTATTACCCCATTTTGAGTAACCGTTTGTTGTCTCAATGTTAGCACTTCAGACACTCAATGCAGAATTACATATAATTGAATTTTCTGGATTTTTCACTTATCAGGCCAATGCTTGGTCCCATCAAGTTGTACCGTACATTTAAATAGTATTTAATTCCAAACGTTGAAATTGACTTTCAGCACACAAATTCACTAACCCTGATTTTTTTTATCCCAATCTAGTTCTGGCAAGTTTTTAATTTTTTTTTTTGAGGGGGGAGGGGGGGTTATGTTGTTGCTTTTCCCACTTGTTTTACAAATTGTTTTGTCTGATTATTTAAGCTGTAACTAATTTATGTTGTTGTTGTTGTCGTTACTGTAGACCAAAGTGCAACTGTTGCCGGGACACCTCCTCTTCAACATCAGTCATCTTTGTCAGGAAGACGGGGTATACCCATGCAGCAATTGCCAGCAGACGGCCCTGCATATGTACCACCAAACTATTCATCTGCTACTGCAGATTCACAAGTATCTAGCAGCTCACTGGATGATGGTGATGTAATTAAGTAACATAATATTAGTCATCATAAACAGTGTGGCTGGCTAGTGTCCCCTCCAAAGGATGTAACCCTCTCATGGTTCATTTTAATTCTGAATACACCATAGGGAGAGTTGAAATACTGTAAAGATTCGCCTAATGGCGCTATGGGCTTACTCGACATAAGTGAAACATTCCCACCAGCAAATAGTACCTCCAAGAATAGCAGTGCTTTTACACTGAAGGAGCTACCCTGTATAAAAGATTTCAAAGTAGGGAGCTCTCAATTTGCACATGAAATTTATCCCAAGACAAAGAAGCCCTAGTGCACCATTAGGTGAACCTTGATGGTATAAATTTAATCTACAGATCTTACCAAGTAAGATTTTTCCCTGCCAATATCCAGCAAGACTTGGACCCACTGGGGTTTGAACCCAGACCACCAGTGCCATAACTATTGCATCACACTCTCACAGGAAGGCACTCATAGTAGGTACTTTATATAGTGGTGTATTTGAGTCGCAATGGATTCAACAACTTTGTTAATTCCTCCGACAAGATTGAAGAGATTATTAGTGATTGCTACACCAGAACACTCTAAAATTCATAGAAGTTCAGATTTGTGCAAAAAAAAAAAAAATTAATTGACACATATTGCATCTTACATGCCTATTTGGATGGGGAAACTGCTCTTCATAGATAATTTTCATCACATTAGTACAGGTTTTTTTTCTTGTGCATCCCCTAGAATAATTTACCCTACCGTCTGTCTTTGATTGCGACACTGACCCCCAGACAATCCAATACCTAATTGTAGGACAGTAGGTCAACAGAGTTTAGTGTAAGGACAGGACAAAAGAAGAGGATTTACCCAATAATTTAAAGTGGCACTTAATTCAAGCAATGACCAGAGAAGATGCCTTACACTTCCCATAATGCATTTGTTCCCTGTACTCATTTGCTATTCAGTGCAACTTGGGTCGATAATGACAAGAAATACCTCAATTGCAAAATGGGGAGGACCTCTGTTAGTTGAAGTATTTTTGGTCAGTATCTACCCATTATGATTTTTGTATTGAATAGCAAATCAGTACAGGAAAGAAATGCATTATGGGAAGTGTAAGATATCTTTTCTGAAGGGATTAACATTGTATTCTCTTATAATTCATTACTGTATTATATTAATGCCCAGTTTATCAACAAGCTAGCCTATGTGTCATTAAATATTGGTATCCATTTGATGTTTTTCTTTATCTACCATAAGCTATTAATTATTTTACCTCAACAGAAACCGCCAAATGACGAAATGTTCATGACCTTGGCTAAAAAGTTAAGCCGCACAGAATACAAAGTGATTCTCCGAAAACTTGGTGTAAGCGATAACAAACTGGAAGACATAGAGCACAAGTACCCAGGAGATGCTCAGGAGGTCCGTTTTCAGTCTCTGAAAGAATGGAGAAATAAGAAGGGTCGTGTAGCCACAATCCGCAAGTTAGTCGATGTTATGTTTGGGGAAGATATGAGGAATAAGGCAGAGGAGTTCTGCGGCATATACAACCTCTCTTATCTTGTTAACGGTAATTATTTAATAATTTGTAGAATTCTAAGACTAATTAACACATGCAAGTTGAAACTCATCCGTTTACTTCATCAGCTGCTATGACTGCTGGTTGACGTTGGCAGTAGTAGAGTCACATGATCGATCAATGTCATAACGACTCATGTGGCTCCATGTAACTATATAAAATTTGAATCTTCTGAATATCGTATATATAATTTATTAAATGAATTCTGGTGAACTCCTTAGCACACAACTGATGACTTTCAGGCATACAGTTATTACCAGGGACAGGCGATTTGCGCGGAACTTTTTTTCCGCGCAATTCCGCGCAATTGGCCATTTTTTTTCCTATGGGCAGGTATACATGATTTGCACTGAAAAATGAGTTCCGCGCAATTTGCTATTTTTTTCCGCGCAAATCGCCTGTCCCTGGTTATTACCTTCCCATCACTCACCGGTAAACTGTTGAGTTACCCAGGAACTGGGGAGGGATGGGGCACTCCCATATGGACATATTCATCACACATGATTCTCTTTTTTTTAAAGTCAAACATACGCAAAGTTATACCCAATGAATTAAACCAGTATTGGTTTAATTCAGATACCTGTTGAACATTTTGATGGAATTTGTTAATGTTAATTCATGGTATCATGACACTGAGTATATTTGAAAATTAATATATTCACAAACTGTCCAGACCCTATGCTGATTTTATTTTACTATCCATTTTCAGGACTAAATATCATGTAAATACCAATGTTGTTTTGTTTTTATTGTAACAGAATATGACAACATACATGGTGTTGACGATGATGATTCAGTTGGTAAGTGTTAGCATTTTGCATCATCATGAAAACAACTCACATTGGTTAAATAATTTGCTCTATCAGGCATTTTGTAACCAGATGCCTCCCTGAGGCTTGCTGTTCTGCTAAAAAAAATTGTAACATTTTTATCTGAACAGACATTGAATACACAAAGGAGTCTAAAATTAATCATTTCATAGACTCCTATAGTCTGCAAGATTCATAACCATTGTGAAATTTAATGTAAAAGAAAATACTAATTTGTTCTATTTCTAAATATAACATTACATTCGTAGCAGCTCATAATTGGGGCTTAATTAAATAAACTCAGAGCAGCAGTATTATTTTTGATCAGATTTAATTTTGTTCACATTTTTAAAAATGGTTTTGCAGTTTTAATCTTAAAAATGAGTTTTGCACTACCCAATTATTACACATAATGCAAAGTTTTGCCATCAAGTCCTTTTGAGAGCCTTTTGATGGACCCCTTTCCACTGCGCCCAAATTATTGTGGGAATGTTTCAGACCTAAATTTACATGATGTAGCAGTAATGTTTGTAATTGCTTATTTTACTACTGAAATTTTGGAATTAATCAAGAAGTTTTTTTTGCCAAATCCAAATCTTTTAATCACAAATCTGAGCTTTTGCAATTTTGGCTGATTGCTTGATATCACAAATGATCTGGTCTACTGCAAAATTTAGCTGCTGATACATCCTCATTACTCTTAAGTAAAACAGTGGACTAGATCATTTATGATCAAGCCATCAACCAAAATAGCAAAAGCTCAGATCCTTGATTAAAAATAAAATTGGATTTGGCTAATTTTTTCTTTCTTTTTTTTAAATATTATTTTATTGCCAATTTGTGGCCTGTAGGCCGAATTACATACAATAAATTACAATATGAAATACACATGAGAACAATAAGAATTAAATATTTAAGCAAGAATTGCACAAGATATAAAACACACAAAAATATACAATTGGGTATAAAATCATTTTTTGAAATATTGCACTTTTTAACATTGAAATATTGCACTTTTTAAAGTTCTACTCTTGATCAGTTGCAACAATCCTATTAAATGAATTCCTTCATTGAGGTTTTGAATTGGTTTCATTAAAAACTGGTACACAAGAAACTATGATTCATAAAAATATTTTTGAGCCTTTTAGTTTTTAACTGTGAGAAGCAGGAAAATAAAACCTTTTCAAAAATGTCCCACTATAGAATACCAATAATTGCAAGTCAAATGATTGATTACAAGGAAATCTATTTCCTCTATCTAGGACATTTTTACACCGTAAAGGTAAAATATGAAACAAGTAAGCTACTAAAAATGTGACAAAATTCATGATTATTGACTTCTTTTTTGTTGTTGTCAGATCCAGTAACACCTGTTACACCTGGAGTTCCTGAAGTAGATGGTCCACTGGAACCAGAACGAGAGATAGGGCCACTAGAGAGGATCATTGCCCCACTAATGCACCAACAAGAGAGCTTTGGAGAAGATTATGAACTGTTGTTAGAAGGGAGAAATTTTACAGCATTGCAAATGGAGGAGTTTATGAAAGACCAAAAGTGGGGAAATGGAAATAAATTAACCTTTAAACAGGTATTCAAACATAACATCAAATGTAACATAGAAGTGGATAGTTAATTTTAAATGTGGTACTTTGCAAACATTTTTGGGGAGAGAGTTCTTCCCATTGTGTTTGTACAGAGTATTTACCAAGTTAAAGGTAACAAATATTTATCTCAGATATTTGAAAGGTATCATATGCATGTAGCATAAAACAATATGCACATTATTGGGTGGGGGGGGGCACAAAGTCAAAAGGAAAATAAATCAGGATCAGGATAAAAAACATAATGAACAAAGATGCTAGAACCTACAAGATGTGATTGAATCAGGGGTGGGGTACATTATATGTAGGGGCAAGAGCATATTAAAGTAGAAGGCATGTGTCTGTCCATGTTCCCATTTGTAGGCCAAATCTCGCTCCCAATGACCATTTTTTGCCACTTACAGTCCCTAGTTTTATGTTACAACAAGCCAATAATTGAAGGTCTATACCTTAACTTGGAAGTGTGAATGCACACCCCCTTTCCAAATAGAATATAGAACTTGCTCAGGCCATTTAAAATGGCAACACAGATGTATGATGGCATTGTCCATTGTTGACAAGATAATTGACAAAATGAACTTCTAGAAACACTGCACCAGACTGAACAAAAGATAAGAATTTATTATTCTTAGATTGAATACCATATGTTTGATCAATTTTCTGTATATTAGGAAATGGAACTTCTTCACAACAATAGGACCATGCATAACATCCTCACCAGCTGGGCAGCAACAGTACACAGTATTTATGACAGTAATAGAGGCAGATACACAGAAATTGATAAGAGGAAGCATGTATGGAGAATGATGCAATCATTGCGCAAATCCCATCCAGATATTTACAGGAGTTTTTTAAAGGAAAAGATATTTCCTGGTGGAGTGCTAGGTATGTAGATAAATATATAGCTCGGAATTGTATTGCACATGGTACATTCCTTTTGGGCATGAAGTCCCAGTTTTGACCCCTAGTGTTAGCAGTTTATTGGGTTATTGGTTTAGGAAAGAATTATAAATCTGTAGATCTGTAGAAAGACTGACATGATATGAACAATGGGTTCAGAATAGCAGTCAAGATAGCTCAGTGGACAAGGCTCTAGAATCTGGTGTGTGAGGTACAAGTTTGAGCCCCAGCAGTGTTGGTAGTTTTTGTTCTCCTGAAAAATTGAGTTAATGTGAAATTTGCTTAGTCAAAGAACTTGCTGCTATAGTTTGTGCAGCTTGTAATTGGCAAAAATAAATGACACTCATAACATTTTGTATTGATATAAAATGATGTGCACACAGTTAGCGCCCCACTTATGCTAGTTGTGTGACTGACACACGTTTATGTGAATTTATACAAGAGTAAGTTGGGACTCACACAGTAGCAAAAACCAAATGAATTTTGCCAATTACAAGCCAAACAAACTATACATGTCACACTGTTGTAACCAGTACAAAACTCTGGAGCTAATCCTGCATTCTTCAAGGGTTTAATTTTTCAGTATGTTTAGGGTGTATAACATTATGTAGTATGTGCTAAGGTCTTTTGGGTTTTGCTTAGCGCAGCATAAATCACTATTTAAAAATACATACATTTTGTTGTTCAGATTAGCATAAGTATTAGGATGTAGAGTAGGATTGCATATTTGGAGTACTTTTACCGTCTGTTTTATTCTAAAGTTGCTTCTAATTAAAACCAATGGTCAAAGATAACTATTACCCTATTATGTTTTGTTTACAGGCGTTGATCCTATGATGGGACGCAAAATGGTGAACCAACTCAACTTTGGCCAGCATAATAAAATGAAACTTCTCCTACAGCAGACTCGAGAGGGTAAGTATGCATATGAGCTATATTATCACAATAATAAATAAATAATTTTGCCCATATTTTTGCTATTGCGGATTTTGACCATACAGGCACAACTGGGTGAATTATAGGTCTCTAAGAACGATTTTGATGGGTTACAAAATAGGGTTATATCATGTATTGAGCCAATCAGAGATATGGTTAGAATAGTAGGCACCTAAGGGGATTAAGCTTAGAATTGCAGATCTAAAAGCCCCACTTATCTCAAAACAAGTTGAGATTTTTATACCTCAAATATTTAGGTCTTTTGAGGGAAAAATGTATATCTTCAATACGAAAGGTCAAAATTTTCAAATGATGTTGACTTTTCCTCCCAGCTACATACATTTAAGTACATATCATTAGATTTATAAAGTTTACTTTGAGGGCTGCTAAATGTCTAAAATATCAATTTTAATAATTTGCCATAAAATTTGTATTATATTGCAAAAAAAATCAAAATTATTTGATATTAGAAATCTACTCAAATTCAGATTCTAATTTAATGTGTGTGATGTGCTCTTAGGTCCCTCAAAAATACTGCGCAAACATTGCTATGCGATCCCTTTAACATGAAGAAATTACAGCACATTAGCCTGTGGAGAAATGTACATAATCATGCAAAACTTGCAAATGCAAAATCAGAATCAACTGAAATTTGGGGAAGAAACTTTTTGTGGACATCTGCTCAAACGTAAGAGGATGCTAGGATCGCAGATTACTTATTTAACGATGAATGTTTGCTATCAATTATCATAACTTGAGCAGCATGTGTATGAATTGAAAATCCTTTTTGTGAAATTGACTTACCAATGTGTGTGTCTCTTATAAAACAAACCCCTGAAAATAATACTCTAACCTCTAACCATGCCTAACACAACATTTATTTCTCTGTGCAGATGGGAGTGACTGGCGAGCCCTGGCAGGCAAATTAGAGAATGTAGACCAAGGCATCATCAATACATGGGTTCAGAAAGGGCACGATGTAGGAGCAGAAAACACATTGAAGACATATGGTACATCCAGGAAAGGCACTGTGCAGAACTTGTACGAAGATCTCATTTCCATAAACAGATGTGATGTGGCACAGGTGTTGGAAGATGACCCAAAATTATAAACAGATTTTAAAAGTGTATTAAACGTTTATTTCTCCATGCAGATGGGAGTGACTGGCGAGCCCTGGCAGGCAAATTAGAGAATGTAAACCAGGGTATCATCAATACATGGGTTCAGAAAGGGCACGATGTAGGAATAGAGAATACTTTGCAGACATACGGTACATCCAGGAAAGGCACTGTACAGAACTTGTACGAAGATCTTATTTCCATAAACAGATGTGATGTGGCACAGGTGTTGGAAGATGAACCAAAATTATGAACAAATTTTAAAACTGTATTAAAGTTTAATTAAAGGAGTTTACCAGAGCTACGTGGATCACCCATTTTGAAGTGGTGCGAGGTTGGAAAAACCAAATTTCCGTCCGCTTTTGTTAATTTTTTTGTCCCATTTTCAGTCATTTTAATGACACTTTACTCTTTGCCATCCCAATTGTATGGGGGGCACTGACCAAACTAAACTTATGGCACATTTCAAACATTCTTGTACTTCTATATTTTTGTGTACAGTTATTGAATTTTATATGAATATGTTCCATTTATTTGATTGTCTTATAATTGGACTTCTGAATGCAAGGAGGTCATACATGTAAGTATTTTGTTATCACTATATATTCACAATAATTGAAATATACTATATGATCAGCTTGTAATAGGCGGGAATTATACAGGTTTTGTTGTAACAAAGCGCTTATGAGTCACACACTATGCAAAGCACAGTTCGCATAGGTACTGTGTCCACCTGTGTGTACGCCAGTCTATATCAATCCACAATGTTAATAAGTCCTGCCTATTACAAGCTGATTATAGTATATGTATGTACAGCTTTAATGTCTTATATCTTGAATACAACTCAATTATATATTGTACAGACAGTTTGTAGTACTAAAACAGCATTACAAAGTGCTTTTATATTTACAAATCATGAAATGGTTTGTTTGTTTGTTTGTTTTTAGTGGGAAGGTCACAAAATGACACCACTTGAAATACATGTAGTGGTTCATACATGTACCATGTTCGTTCTATTAACCGCCCATAAGTGCCCACCCAGTGACTTTACTACACATGATCATCCATCATTATGTGCAGGCTTCAGCTACATGTGATCTTCCATAATTATGTACAGGATCCAAATACAAAATTACGATATCAAACACGGAACCATCTGCACATAAAATCCATATTTTGGGCCATATTTAACATTATGCAATTATGTAAACAATATCAAATTGAAATAACCGCCCACCTAAGATACGTTTCCTAAGCACCTAGTGCGGTTAATGGAATGAATAGTAAAAGGAAAATATATTGATATATGTACTATGTAACCGCACACATAAAGACCAATTGTCTAATCATTGGCATTTTCTTATAGATGTGGTGTGATTGACAACCTAGTACTTATTTTTGTACTCAAATGTATAAAATACTGTGTGTCAGGTGTGTTTGTAGACTTGGCAGCTGTGATGCTAAGGGTTATGTAATGAATGGATTCTAAATCTAAAAGCTAGATATTGAAAATAGACGTTCTCAAATCAGATTTTAATAACTGTAAACTATTTTTAAAGCAAAAATTAAGTTACCGTCATAAAAACTACCCTTTTTCTAAAATGAATGAAACTTGTTTACAACTTCACATCTTTTGTTGCGGGTACTGCTAGTGCGTGCGAGTATTCCACACTGTGTGCGCATACAACTATGAGCGTGTTACGCGTTATCAACACTCATGATGGCGTGGGGTCGTCTACAGCCTGATAGGCGACACCCAAAATCATGCGATTGTCCAATCAGATTATGTGTCTACGTAATAGCCACGCCCACTGACTAAGAATATGGCTTGCTCAGGGGAGGCTAGGACTACCAGGTTGGCAGTCATTTGTTATGAATTATGACAGCGCAAAATTGAGAAAGTCTGTATATATATGCGCTATGTTTTATAGAGTTTATTGTAAAATAATATATGAATTGATTTATCGTTTATAAGTGAACATTATATAATCATGAAAATAACACAATTCTGAATGTATTAATTGTATTTCATAATTTCAAAAGTATTATCACTGTATATCCTAAAAAAGGAAACCGAAGTTGAAACTAGTGCAAAGTAGAGCTCTCCAGAGCTGGCAGGGAAGGTGGCGATATTTTTTTTCCTAGTCAACATTTGCATCACATAATACATTTACATGATATAATTTAGTATATGAGGCTGGATTGCACTGTGTTTAGTTTTGTACAACAGATTTATTGCCATAATTATTACCTCTTACTTAACAAAAGAAAAACAAATTAATTACAATTAAAATTCTACCAGGGTTCGAATCCACAACCTTTGGATTAACAGTCGAGAGCCTATACCACTACGCTACGAGTCATTCTGCCAGAAATGCGTTTGTTCATCATAGTTATTGATTATGGAATAAAGCGCATACACCCAATATACTATTACTTGTCTATACTAATAAATATGTATATAATCACCGATCAATAACGAACTTTGCCTCCAACTATGCGTTCCTATGCAAATGTTGACTAGTAAAAATAATATCGCGTGCAGGTGGAGCAAAGAAGGTGCTTTTAAGGCAAATCATTAGCAGCTGATTTTGTGTGCACCTGCAGAGAGAGATGGAAACATCTGCAGAAAGTTGACATGTGATGTGATCAAGCAAAATCAGTCGGAAGTCTGAAATATTGATTTTCAGATATAGCCAAACAAAGGAAATATTTCCTTTTGTTGCCTATTATTTTGGAAATACTTACTTCAACTGTTCATATCTTCAATTTCAATGGGGTTTTCTGCAAAATGTAGGGGAAAATTAAATATGCCCGACTTCAGACTGATTTTGCTTGATCACACCGCGTATGTGATGTGATCAAGTTGTTGTCTCTAATATTGTTTTTGAGATATTTTATTGTTCTGAACAACTCTAAATTGACCATCTCTCTGGAATAAAAGTCAAATGTGATGACATTTTCAGCAAAATAAAGCTCTGCAGATGACACATGAAATGAAATTTGATTTTGCTCAACAAACAACTCATTTTGCAGGTTACCGGTATAACTGATTTATGTATCTATGGATTGTACATGTATTTCTTAAATGATAGAGGTGAAATTATATCATTATATAGTTCCAAACTTCTTCAGTATTATTGATTTAAAGGACAATCAGTGATTTGCTCAATCAGAACATTAAATTGAATTCAAAATTACGATTTGGGTATTCGAATGTAAGTTCATACGTGCTGGTAATAAACAATTTCCAAAAGTTTAAACTGACTTTCAGCACAAAAATTCACTAACCTTGAATTTTCGATGTGTGACACACATCTTCATCAGAAGAAGTCCTAAGATGTTGTGATGGACTTGCCCTTTTGTTGATCATTGGCAACTTTTGGTCAAATGAGGGTGTTGTATAAGGTTGGCAATTCCAGTCCTTGATCGCGATTTAGTTCTGGCGATTTGGGTATTGTTAGAATGAACATAACATGTTCTAATAAACTGCAAATGGCAAACTTGGGAAAGTACTCTCTAATAAAGACAAACTCGGACAGTTAATATGATTGTTAAAGTGAGACTGATGAATTCGGAAACTGTGGTTAACATCTGATTGCACAAAGTAAATGCTGAGGATAGTCAATAATACATCCGAGTGCACATAGTCGATGCTGAGAATAGCCAATAACACAAATTATATGCTAAAAATTGCACATCATCAAATTATTATTATTGTCAATCATCTGGTCGTGCAGTTTGGCAAAATATATTTTATTCAGAAAATCTCTAATCATCCCTTAATAGTAGGGATGCCCACTCTCAATACAGTTTCCACTAGAACGATTTTTCATTTACTGTGTGCGTGCACTCACACACGTATTGTCTATGGAGAAACTGATCGATACCAGAAATCCCAGGCATGTTAAATGGCGTACATACTTGTTTTGATCCAAATGTAGGCCTATATCAGGGTGTTTAAAGAAATTCCTGATTCCACCAGAAAACATTCACCAAACTTTTTCCTGTTTGGTCAGTAAATAGAGAGGACCTTCCTGCATGAAGAGATCAACTTTTTTTAATGAAAAATTTAATGAGATGAGAACTACAACAGGTTGAAGTGACACCATTCCGTGCATCAGGTGTTCAACGCAATTATCTCCGAATTTGGAGTGAATCAGACAAGCAAACTTACATACTCATAAAATTTAACTATTTATGAAGACAAAATGTGTAGGATGTTAAGAAATTTAAGAATGTTTAAGCCTACATGGCCCATCTCAAATCATGCACTTCCCGTGCACTTCTCACTACCATGTCCATTTCATAGGGAGTATAAAAACCGGGGACCATCATGGCTTCCATGCACACAGTGTATTGCTCAATGTAGTAAAGATAACCTTTGAGTTGGAACAAATTTCTCAAAATTGGTAGTGATTAATGTTACCAAACTTATGCCATGATGAAATATAATAATTTTTGAAGATAAAATGTGCTGACCTTAAAAGATTGAACAATGTTTAAGACTACCGCTTTTCATTTGAAATAATGCACTTATTGTTCATCTCCTCTATGGAGATATTTTCCATGTCGGCCATCTATGATCATGCTTGAGGTTTCAACAAACAAACCATGGGTTTTGAGGTCTTATAGTTTTTGTTGTATGTCAACAAAATTGATTTAATTTTCAGGATGATCTTATTTTCATGTTGTTATAAGCAAATATAATGTTCCAGATAAGATAGTTAATAAATACATTAAGAAAAAGTACCTTAAAGTTGCACTTTCTGTTAGTATTCCTTTTTGGACTTTAACTTTTTAACATGTTCTAGCAGCCCTATATAAAACCGTGACACTCGAAAGGCCATATCTCTGGAATGAAACGTCCGATTAAGATTATGTAAACGCCAAAATGTTTCTTTCATCAATTCCCATCCAATAAGTTAGGTCTGAATCAATTTAAAAGTACTTCAATTTTTAGTGGACATGCCTATTAATAGATGAGAATATATTTATTTGTTTACCAAGGGGGTCTAATCACAAAGTGTTGTACAATATTGTTAAGATATTTTTTACAATGAAAATTTTATTAAGATGGTGAGAAATATGCAAATAAATTGCTACTCTATACAGAATCTATGTTGTAAGTGAGTTGTACTTTGTAAACTGTTATCATTAAGGCGGGGAGGGGGATTAGTTGTCTTCATTTGATGCAAGGTTGGGAGTGAAATGGGCCGTTAACCTTTGATATGCAGTGGCAATACCAGGCGGAGGGTCCCATGGGACATCTTCCCTTCGTCATTGGGATGCTGGCTGCCGTGATATAAATTTATAGACCTTTTTGCCCATTTTTATCCCCCTCTTCCTGGCTATGCTGTGCACAAGAATTGTCCAGAATTGCCAACACTCACCAATACAATGATATTACAAAGATCGCAGGATTTCACACCTCAAATTTTAACATTTATATCACATCGCCATTTGCCTGTTACAATACAACTTTTGATTGGTGTGCAAAATTGTGATACTTTTAATTGATATGCACTCCATTGCACCTAATTCTCACATTGTACAATGAAAAGTATAATGCAATTTGGCAACAAGTCTATTTTAAAACCTGGTTCCAATATCCAGCAAACAAGAAACAAGATTTGGCACATCCCATTCTGAACCTTGATGCTAATAACTCCCAAATTACTAAATTCCATCATCTAATACTACTGCTAATCTCGACCCTTCTCCTAAACTTGGGTGGTACTAAAGACTTGGCAATGAATCAACATAACAACATGTCACCCCCCGATTCAAATATATGGGGAAGATACTTCAGCTTAAAATCCTGAACTATTTATTTTAATGTGGAAAAAAAACTCAATAAATCCTGGTTGGCAAGTGGAACTTCACTTACTATCATTTATGGAGTATAATCAAAAACAGAGTTAAAAAGACTTGTTTGAGTCTGACGTCATCCGTCAATCAATCTCGGGCACAGTTATCTGAATGCAGCGGTAAAAAAGTTAGGTATTAGTAATAAAAACTTTCTTTCCTGAATGCACCATGTCAAAAATGCCTAGAAAAGTTGCTTTCAAAAGTATGGTAATTTTTCACCAGATGAAGTAACCTCCCTTTTATGTGCTACTAACCAACTAAGAGTATGTCAAAGATCTGGAAGAGTTGTGGTTTATCAATCAACCTCAAGGTACGTTTACTTCGTGCAACGGTCTTCTCTATTGCTACATACGGGTGCGAATCCTGGGCAATAACAAAGAATGACAGGAAGAAGATGCATTTGAGATGTGGTGCTATAGGAGGCTGTTGGGAGTATCTTGGAAAGACAAGAAGACAAACATCTGGGTCCTGAATAAGATTGGCACAGACTTAAACATCAGAAAGTCCATCATTGAGAGGCAATTGCACTACTTTGGCCACATTGTAAGAAAGGATGGTGGAGTTGAGAAGCAGATTCTTCAGGGAGCCGTGGAAGGGGACGTCCATCAACATCTTGGACAAATGATGTGAAGAACGTTTCACCACACGGAATGTATGGTGCAACACGTTTGGCTTTAGAAGTAGATGGCGTACTCTTGTGAAGACCACAGCAGCGCAATCCTGCGCCATCTGACCCAGAGAGAGAGAGAGAACCAATCAAGGGTTGCAGGGAGTTTGATTGACAGTGAAGTCAGATGCAAAACAGTCTTTAATTCTGTCTCAGATTATAGGTGTTTGTTTGGAGCTCACATTTAAATGTTGGAGATCTAAACCCTGTTTGAATTTATCACTCACTGTTTTCATCAGAATAAATAATCAAAAAACAATATACATATGAGATCCAGCTTGGTATCTGGATAATATTTTTGTTTATTCAGTCATTGTATACACATATTACACATGGGACGGATCATCAACAATCTTTATAAATATTTACATATTTCAAAATATGTTACATGTGGATAAAGAGGAAAATTTATGCACACCTTTGTACAAATTTCACAGTAAAGATTTACAGAAATATGAGGATATGGATTCAAAATAGCTTATTTTAAAGAGTGACTACTGACCGGTGATGGACATCATCACTGTTCATTAATCGCTTTTTATGGCAACTTTCTCTGTCCTGTTGCAAAATATCAGGGAAATAGTGGGAATATTGTATAATATGAGATTTGGTATTCTCCAATCAAATGACAGATATCATGTGTTATTATCTATTCCAGCTCCATTGACACCTCATTATTTTCCCTAGACCTTTGGATGTATTGAAATAGGTATTAGCATTTTACTTTGGAAAATTAATATAATAGAGCGGCAGTGCTAGTTTTTATGCCCCTCCAGTGAACATGAGCCTAATCCTATCCAAAACAATATGCATGAGATGTCACTGGAGTTGGAACAAATTATAAATACTGTTCAATATCAGTTTCTGTCAAATATACCAGAAGTGCACTAGTTTGAATATCATGTCATACTTTTTGGTTTATCCTTCATGTACTTCCTACATTCAAGTAAACACTCTCATTACCTCTTTGATATGGAAAATTTACCATAGTATCTTGTTGTTTTGATTTTGACTTGAAACTTGAATACATCATTCATGCACACAATCAAAATGCATTATGTGATGCAGTCAAGCAAAATGAGTCATATGGCAAACAAAATTAAAATTCAGTTTTCAATTTCATTGGAGCTTTATTTCTATGAAAACTCCCATCACAATAGAATGGTGATTTCAGAGATATGGTAAATTTAATGTTGCTCAGAACATCTCAAAATCAATGTTAGGGACACATGGTTCATTCAGCTTGATCACATCACAAATTTACAAATTCAACATGCACAGAATATGTCTCTCACTTTCTCCTTCAACCAAATACAAATAAATATCTAAATACACAACAATAATTGGCTATTCCAGTCAAAATCTATACACTTACCCTATCTAAGACATGACATTAATCTCCCACACAGGGGGTGCAGATTTCAAATGGTCTTGCCCACTTTGGTAACCCCATTTGAAATTCACACTCCCTGTGTGGAAGGTTAAGGTCATGGCTTCCATAGGGGTTGTATGGATTTCAACAAGAATAGCCTAATCTTACAATAGTTTAATACTTTCATACAAAAATATGTGTATTTGCCTCAAAAGAAGCGCTGAATAGTATCTACAATATTTTACAATTAAGATAATTAACTTATTGGTGACTTCCATGTAACAGATATAATTACCAGTTACAAAGTTCACATAAATAAATCTCATTAAGTGCATGTATAGTATCTTAGTTATTAAAATGGATGGATTGGCATTTTTGTAGTACAAGCATATAATTATTTTAAACTGATTAACTGAGTAGGAATGAGTATGCTGATCAAAACGTCTTTTGTTGTTTTACGCACTTTATATTCATTGGTATTTTAAATGTTTTTACAAAGAATCAATGAGTTAATGAGCATTTTCAAAATGGAATATTTTGCTAAAACACACTGGATTTAAATGATCATGGTACTTTGCCCTACTCAATAAAAAGCATTCAAGAAAATGCATATCCATCCACCTTACAGCAAATAGGCCAACAATCAACAAGTCCATACTCCTGGTAGACATTCAGTGCTTTGTGGCCTCATATGTATTACGTTGATCACTACACTTCACTATGGACGGAAACATGGAAATATACAAAAGAGTGTAATTGGTCACTTATAGATAGCATATGAGCGAACAAAAAATCTTGTGAAACTCAAACTTGTAGGATTGGCTTTCAAATGATTTTTTACAATTTGCCATGTGTCTTACTCTCTCAGCTGTATGCTATTAATAACAACTACATTTTGTATTCACAAACCAAAATCAAATGTTCACAAGTGCTTCATGACGGCTATCATATGACCCTTGACCTTTGACAGAAAGCTCCTGCGGTATTTCACCGAGATGTCCATGGAATACAAGCTTGCTCTCATATGGAATGTTATGTCTGCAAAAAGAAAAATAGAAAGAATAAAGTTTCAAGATAACCTTTTGATACACCTTATTTAGCCAGCGTCAACACTGGGTCCCCAGATAAAATATTTTCCTAACAAATTGAACTAACACCTCCACTATTGTGCACTTTACAATATTGAGGATTGAGAGCCAGAAAGCCTCAACTCACAATCACCTGCTCCCACAAAATGAGCATAAAGTCACCAGGGCACTATAGAAGATACAGTCCATTAATCATAACAAAATTCAATAGAAAACAAAAGACATTGTGGAGGAAATATTGATTTTGAAGACCAAAGCATGGAGCCAACTTTATGCTCATTTTGTGAGAGCTGGTCGTAGTGAGTTACTGGTTTCTGGTTCTGAACCCTTGAAAAGACAGCAATGGAAAGAAAAGTGCAAATGTTCATCATTTTAAGCACTTACGATTTGGACAAATTGACACTTGGCAATGTAAACATCAATCTCATAAACAAGACATACCCCACGCTTGATGGTGTCTTTCATGTTACACATTAGAACTTCACACTGCACACATTAGGTTTCACTGCCTGAACAGAATTGATTTTTTTTCAACCAAATCAACAGTAATAATTTTTGTAGTGAGGGTACAACATTTGACCACAAATTGCCTCAGGCAAAACTCACTTCCTGGGAACTAAATACCACACAAGGTCATTTTTATGCAACTCAATGACTCATTTGTGTCATATACTGTCCCTAGCTAATGACTCATCGACAGATACCAACCTCAGGAGGGAATTCAAATTTTGATCAATTCTCTTCAGGTAGTGAAACCTAATGCATGATTCTGAAGAGGTACCGATTTACACAAGTGTTCAGGGAATTATGTCATGCTTCAGGTTTAATCAGAGTGAATTGATTTGAAAAGGTCTATTATTACAATCCAATATGGTGACTTCCCATAGCTTTATTCACAGAGTTAGTTAGATTCTCTAGTCTAGCATATGGGGTCTGACACAGGTCCCTATTCTCCCATTGCATAGTTCCGCCATGTGCGAGGAGAGCCTCGATCTGGCAGCATGCATGAATGGGAATTGAACCAGTCATAAAACATTGCATTAAGTTATGTAATTCTTCCTTTCATGTCATGCCAGTTTGAGGCTCTCCTTGCATCATGGCGAAACCTTGTAATAGGCGAATACTTACTTTGCAGTGAACTGCACCCTGAGTACCATCTTGCTGTTAGATACATGGGTTATATAGGCTTGTAGATATCCTTCATTAGGCACTACACCATCTAGTCTAACATAATGGTCTGACACAGACCCCTATACTTACTTTGCAGTGAACTGCACCCTGAGTACCATCTTGCTGTTAGATACATGGGTTATATAGGCTTGTAGATATCCTTCATTAGGCACTACACCATCTAGTCTAACATAATGGTCTGACACAGACCCCTATACTTACTTTGCAGTGAACTGCACCCTGAGTACCATCTTGCTGTTAGATACATGGGTTATATAGGCTTGTAGATATCCTTCATTAGGCACTACACCATCTAGTCTAACATAATGGTCTGACACAGACCCCTATACTTACTTTGCAGTGAACTGCACCCTGAGTACAATCTTGCTGTTAGATACATGGGTTATATAGGCTTGAAGATATCCTTCATTAGGCACTACACCATCTAGTCTAACATAATGGTCTGACACAGACCCCTATACTTACTTTGCAGTGAATTGCACCCTGAGTACCATCTTGCTGTTAGATACATGGGTTATATAGGCTTGTAGATATCCTTCACTAGGCACAACACCAAACACTCCTGATTCTGGTGACTTACCAGCAGCCACTGTGATGGGGAAGAAAAGATTGGATTGTATTAACTATTCTATACAGTAAATTAAGTTGTAACCACACACTTGGGAGTGATTATAGGGACTAATAAGGCCCCCCCAAAAAATTTGTTTGCCCTCCACCGACCGACCCAAAATCGAGCGGTCACTTTTGAGTTTATAATTTTAAAGGTTTTTTTATTACTTTTTCTGCATCAAAATTTTTCCGAAGAAAATCAATACTATAAACTCGTTATAACATTTATAACTATCCATTCCGGCATTATTGTTTCCAATAAACTTGGCGCCTTATACAGTTGTTCTATTGAATCCATGTATCTTGCATATTGAAGGTCTGTACTGATGTATCTTTACACATGACCAATGTTCATTGCCTACAGGCCTATACAGTAGTGAGTCATAAAAAAAAAATCTGACCGACCGACAGACCCACCCCAAAAATACCACTGGACGGCAAGCAAGCAAACTAATTTTATTTGGCCTAATTTGTAAACCGAAGCAAGAAAATAACAAGGCGTTACAGGATGTATCCAAACCATTTCAAACCTACGTATCTGTGTGACCAATTTGAAAACAAGGGGGGTAAAATATTGAAAGACTGTTAACACTCATAAAATCCTACCAAATTGCTATTATTTCTGCAGCATGTCGTATACAAAACTAAAAATCATACTTTCAGTTGAAGACAGGTAACATGCTTCTAAAATGAATTGCACTTTTCAAATAAATATGGGTCTTTTTCATAATGGAGGGGGCTTGGCAAGTGGTGGTATTACCCTGATTGTCACACCTGATAAATGACACAGGTAAAGCACAGCTTAACTGATCAAAGTAATCTTCTAATAGCAAGGTTCACTAAAATGCTAAAAAGTATCTATATAATAAATTACTGAGTTGGAAAACTTTTCTTGATAAAAACTCTATAAAGGTAGTGGTGCATTTGCAAATCATTCACCGAGGTACGCTGCATATTCACATCATTTGTTTTTCAATCTTCGCGATTAAAGTCCAAAAATGAGCAAAAACAGCCTAAAATACATTATCCAGGCTCAAAAAAATATTGTACTGTAAGCTAACATGTATAAAGGTGACTGCTAGTGGCAAAATGCACAGCTATTTTTCTCCAGAAAAAAATATTTTTACATTGTCATTCTCAAACTCCAAAGAATATTTGTATTGCCATACCTATTGCTGTTGTCCAGTAGGTAGCAGACCCAGTGTGGTTTCTGATCACAATTTCCTTCTCTCTCAGCTGACCAACAAGACAGGTGCCAAAGTCAATTTCAGTGGGAGTGATGATTAATGATGGAATGGTCACAACTGCATGTAATGGTAGTCTCTGTAAAATGAAAATAATTATATAAGACAACATACTGGTTTAATGAAAAAACTCTGCAAGTCACATATTTTGTCTAAATTTGGACAAACACACCAATAATTGTCCTTTGTTAATCTCACAATCATTAGCTTAGATAGCATGACAAAATAGCATCAAGAGCTTAGTTTAACATACAGATTACATGATAAAGATTTCACAACATTCAAAACTGAATTATTGCAATGCGCTAGTCAGTTGGACATATTTACTGTTTTACACACTCTTTATTAAATCACTCAATCAATCAATAATCAAATTATAAAATTACGAATCATACAAATTAACAACAATTATGGAGGAGCATTTGAAAGGCCAACGAGGCCAGCAGTGACTGTCCCTGCAAAATAAAATTACTTTAAAGACTTTGCAGCTCCAAGCCACTGGTCAATCAAACTTCCCAATTAACTTGCATGATATTTAAAAGGCATATCTTTAATTTAAAGTTCAAAATAAGTGCGCCAAGAGTAACACTTATATAAAATAACATATATCCTCTTATGTTCTTTCATATCATTCTCTAATGTTTTTTTTGTTAATGTGTATTTGTCTCAACAACTAGTCTTTGAGTGTTTAAAATCCAATCCAATAATTAAACATCCTATATTTTCTTACCTGTACACTGCCATTGTTATAATGCATCTGTAAGTCTTGCCTGATGTGTAGTCTCCTCTCACCTTCCTTCTCTACCAAACTAAACCCATCTTTGGTATCACCCACTGATAACTCAGTCAAGCTACTAGCTAGTAAATGCTCCGTCAGTACAAAAGCAACTCGCACCTGTTGAGTGGGAAAGTTAATGCAGTAAATTCCATTTCCCAAATACTATCATCTGCACTTGCACCTTAAACTTTTAAGTTGGCTCACAATCATAATTTGAAGACAAAGTTCAATAATTGCAGGCGAGTATGGTCAAGCTATGATATGTCAGGTGTAGGTCTTTCAACCTTCAATATGGTCATTTGTGAGCTACTTGTAGAAGAAAAAAACAACTGACAAAGTGTCTTTTTCCCATTTTCCCCCATTGAAAATGCACATTTTGGTATCAGATGAAAGTTAACATTTTCCTAAAAACCACAGTGACATTTTAGGCCCGAGATATGTTTTGGTTAGATGGCATGAACACAAACGGGATAGTTTGTACCACCACAGAAGTAACTTACTGTTCTGTGGGCCACTGTGATACACATTTTTGCTTCTAGAACCCAAATTGCTGAAGCAATAATATTTAACTCCACACTTGCAGTATGAATGTTTGGGTGATGGGTCTCAATGTGCGGAAGAAAAAAAAACATATAAAGTCAAGAACTAGGACAATTACTATAATTTAGTAAGTTCTCTCAAACAAAAATAAGAATAGAACTGGTCTTCAATCTTACCTGTAAATTCTTCTGTTGAGGCAAGATGACCTCACCTGTGGTCATGACACCCTGGTATTCACCTTTACCCTTTGACCTTGGATCAATAGTCTGTACTAAGAATGGATGTGGGGCTATGATCACGGAAGGCTAGTGGGGTCTGGGTGGCATTGGTCAGTGTTGCGGCATGACTGCTGATGAATTTTGGTAAGAGATCAGGTTCATTGGGCCGTTGGAGGAGGTCGCTTGCCGCAGTCAGATATCGCATGCCTTCTTCTTCAGCTGTCTCTATGGTTAACCTTTAAATGATCAAAGGCAAATGATATCAAAATGATTAGTGATCACTGTGAATTATATATGTTGTAAATTTGCATTTTGGTTTCTGATTGTGTCTTGGATATTTGATTTGACTTCCTTTAAGACATGACATGTCTTGCTCTTGTACAAAACACATCATCTGTACATATATCCCATCAATATTATAAGGGATTGCCTTGAAGCCTTTAAAATTCAAGGACTTTCAAGGTCCAAAAGCATGATTTTCAAGGACTTACCACAACACAAAAATCATGATACGGCTCTCCATGCGGCACAAATTAACGAAAGTGACAGCTCCTCTCCACTCCCCAAATTTTGTCAAAATTAAACCTTCAAAAAAAAATCCAATTTTCAAGGACTTTCAGACCGTGTGCAAATTTCTAGGACTTTCAAGGCCTTGAAAAGGTGTTTTCAAATTCAAGGACTTTCAAGGACCGTGGGAACCCTGAATATACCCCTCTATAATATACTTACAATGCTGGTTTGATATAAGCAGAGAAGTCGAGTCTGAGTGGTGCTATTTCCAACCCTTGGCTTCTTGTGACCTCTCCTGGGATAAGACATGTCTCTGTCTTGTCCAGACTCATGTAACCCAGGGCAAACCCTGTGCAATCATGACCACATTCAGCAGATAGGTTTGGGATGATTGGTGTGAAGGCAGCAGACATGTTGAGGCAGCTACGGGCTGGTACAAGCTGTACAAAAGGGGAAAGTGTGAGAAAGACAGCATTTAGCAAAATATACTGAGACTACCTAATGAACAAAATATGATCTTAATCCCAGGGGGTACTCAGTACAAATGACCATACAGGGACATGCCACAAACATGGGTAGCATGTTTAGCCTTTTGGTATATATCAATGAACTCTTTTTGAAAAAACAGCTCAATTTTGCCTCAATCTAGCCAAAATGTTTTTAATTTGCCAGAAATTTTGAACAAAATTGATAAAAACTAAGATAATAAATTCTGCCGAAATTTGACTATTGGTATATCGATGGGTCCAAATTTAATGAAAAACTGGTATATTGACAGGTCAACTTTCAAATTCTCAGCGGCATACCCCTACCAAAACCAAATTGAATACCACCAGGATCTTAATCAAGTGAAGTACTACAAAATGAGCTCTTTCACTTTATGTCATCAAAAAACTTGAATCGGGAAACTTATTGATACCTCTTGCTATAAACTGGTTTCATGTTATATACATCATAATGTTACCATTTTTTTGTAACAGATGAAAAGTTAGCTGCTTAATGTCATGGATTATCTCGAAGTTTTTTAAATTGAATTTCATCTGCAAAGATGATCCCAACTCACTTTCCTCTCTAAAATGATTTAACCAGACATTAGGAAAATGCATTGTACATATGAAAATCAGTTGTACAATAAAAAGCTAAAAGTTCAAACTACACACCATCTGTTTTGAGCTAAGGCTAAATGGTCCATCAGCTGGCACGCCGTCATGCTCCCGTATCCTCACGCTAATCACCCGCTCCTCCTCCTCCTCCATATCTTCAAACCTCTGTTGTTCATGTTCAAGTTCCTGTGTGATCTTAGACAACAGACTGCCTTTCTCTGAGATGGCTGCCATGCTTGTTGTTGGCGAATCACAGAACTTGTCTTTGATAGAGTGAGTTGAGAGTGGTCTGATGTCCTCGCAATCATCTAGGATGACTTCCTCCCCATTTTCATCAAGAAGAGGGAATGGATTGCCAAAGGTTACCAGCATGTCTAAGAGCTTCCGGTCTCTTGGAATCAGGTTGTAAATTTGCCAGTCTATTCGGATATCTGTAACAATGTAATGGTTTGATTCATGTTAGGGCAGGTAAATGCTCCTATAATCCTCTTTTCTTTCTGCTGCTGAAACTCATACACCACTGAGGCAATCTACAATACTTTTTACATGATTCAATAGAATGCAGTAATGAGCTATTCCACTTAAAATCCATACAACCCCTATGGAAGACATTACTATAACCTTCTACACAAGGAGTGTAAATTTCAAATAGGGTTGGGTGACTCCTTTTGTAATGTACACTTCTGTGTGAAAGATTAAAGTCATGCAATTCATTATAGGGTGTATGGATTTCAATTGGAATAGTCCAATGCTGTGAATGCGCAAATCTGAAAACATTCAAACCTCTAAAGCTACAAACAAAGCATTTAAAGTCCTTTCCCCCCTTCTCATACTCCATTATGTTCCCCAAAATAGCCATGATATATATTCAATGACCACCTGATCAACACACACAAAAATACATGTCAGACAGGTGACATATTTTGATAAATGTTGGCATTAATACAGCACCTTTCACATGTATCAAAGCACTTCACATCTGATGTTCCTTTACTTTAATACTGGCAAGAAAATATTGTTTTACACCTACCATATGGACTGGTATTCCTTAGTTGCAGTGGTCTTTGAATATGAGGCAATCCAGAAACATGAGTACCAAATCTGACAACAGGTAACTGGCCTTTCAGTGTTGCCATTTTGAATCCTAAGGGACAGCCTGTCACCTTCAATTCAATAGGTATCTCAACTGTCTCCAAATCTGCAACCTGTTGACAAATCAATTAGTAAATTTGGCTTTATTGATTGGCATATTTAAGTCTTTGATGATTCATTACCGTGGAATTTAAATGTTTGATTTGTGGAACATGTAATTGTTTCCTTTTGGTGTCAGACCCATCACAAATATGTATCTTTCACACAGATGAACACACATTACTGTTGAGGTTCTTTGTAAGTTATGTCTTTTCTTATCAACAAACTGGAAACATATACCATTATCTTTCTTCTTTCTCCCTTCAAGCCACACATTGAAAAAAAAAAAAACAGATTTGGAAATGAGCTCGTATAATTTTAGAGAATAAACAATAAGAATTTTTGTTTTTACTATCCTCTACCATGTGATAGACGACAGGCAGGTCCAATATTTTGAGTAGTGGATGCCAGTGCACAACTGGTATCCACTACGATAAAAAATATTGGACCTGCCTGTCGTCTATCGTAGGTAGAGGATAGTAAAAACAAAAATTCCTATTGTTTATTCTCATTCTTAGTTAGTTAAATATTATTTTAATAATCTGTAAACTATTTTTTAAAGCAAAAGCTAAGTTACCATCATAAAAACTCCCCTTATTATAAAATGAATGAAACTTGTTTACAACTTCACATATTCTGTTGCGCGTACTGCAAGCGTGTGCGAGTATTCCGCACTAGTCTACACAAACAACGCGATACATACACGCACCTCTACAAGCGTGTTACACGTTATTAACTCATGATGACGTACGTACGGTTGTCTACGGCCTGATAGACAGCATCCGAAATCATGCGACTGTCCAATCAGATTATGTGTCTAAGAACTAGACCACTCCCACTAACTAAGAATGGCAATTAGATACTAGTTTAGTCCCACTAATGCATGGCATATTGGATGACCTCAGAGAAAGTTATGGGGAAGGGGAACATGCAGGATGGAAGATGCAGTTTTCAAAGATCACACATAATAAACAAGATGGTTTGCACTGGAGCATGGGAGTAGATATGGACCTGGAGTCTTGGGTTAAATTAGAATACACTGGATAACTTACTTTGCAAAGAAGATCGTCTGTATAGTCACCCCACATATCACTGTAGGCCGTCACATCAATCTTCAGCTCAGAGAATGGCTGTAGAACCCCTAATGTTGGATACACAACAAATGCAGCCCCATTACCTCCTTGTAGTACACCCTTAGAATGGTCTGCTTGTACCTGAGCTGGGGTACGACTCTTAGGATCAGCCAAGTTTTGGGTACGAGACAGTAATCCACGTCTGGCCCTGAAATGAGAAATTAAATGAAATTATTTAGAAGAATCATATGGATTCTTTCTACCCAAACAATCTGCTTCAATGTCCAAGGTCAGATTATACTATGCTTAAAGCTAATGAAAATTTGCTTTAATATTTGAATACTTTAGACTAGTGTTTTTATATTTGATACTCTAGTACTGGGCAGACCTTTTCAGCAGCTGATTGGAAATCTTGTTGTGAAAGATGTTGTGTGCGATGATCAAAAACACAACTAATCACACACTTGCAATGGCATGTTTGAAGAGCGTGTGGCATGATAATGACTGCTCACATCAATCCTGTATCACACATGATCAGTGATTTTTGTAAAAGTCCTCCTGAAAAGGTCTGTTGTTTGAAGTCTTGGCAGCAGGTATGCATATATTACTCCAATGTTATCGGTGCTACTATGGTTTTATAGTTGGTTACCTTACGCCATACAATATTCATCGTTTGAAAGATATCTGCTTTTAATACGCTGGTCACTTTAATTCAAAAGATGAACGTTTTGGGTAAGTCCACCATTGTCATTATTATGTGGTGCTTCTCAACACTGCACCTTTTTTATCACATTTGTACATCATTTTTACTCCAATACATATTTGCCTGTAATTATTTTATAATATGTTGTAGGCCTATTGTATGGTCTGTTGGCCTCCACATATTGACCTACGGCAATGACCTAAACCTAACTGTATGCCTTAGTTTTTAATTATTAAAAGAGATCTAAAATGAAAACCATATCAAATTTACCCTTTAGTCTCTTTGTTCTTCTCTTCTGTACTAGGTGGTGTTGGTGGCTTGGCTGCAGGTAGTCGTGCTACTCTGATGTTATAGGGTGATGCAATGGCAGTATGGTTTCTTATTATCACCTGACGAGTTATGATGCTACCCAGCTCTGCATTGGGACCAAAATCCAACAGCAATGGAGCGTTTTGCTCTTCATCTGTAGTGTTATCTGCAAATCTGTGGGATAGAACAAAGAAGTTATCATAAATATGTAACAAAACTAATGTGTAACTACACTTGCTTGTACAGAAGACCTGCACTTGTTTACCTCTTTATGGTGCAAACATGAAGTGGGGCTCTGATTGGATGATTGAAATCCGTCATGAAAAGATGTGAAAAATCAACACGTAAAAATCTAAAAATTGCTAACCGAGCTGTGTGATCCTAGTGTGACAGTTCTAAGTATGTGACAAACAGTGTATGTCAATCAGTTGAAAAGAGTGCTGTTCTTCTCTGCCAGCTACCATAACACCTGTAGCTTATGTCTCATACACATGCAAATACCAAGTTATACCACCAATAAATCAATCGCAAAAATAACTAGCAATATAACCATAATGTTTGCTAGGAGTCATGAAGAAACCCACAATGTGTTTTACAGGGTTATGGCTGTTTCAAAAGAAATTTGTAATATGACGTTTTACCAAAAGAAACACAAATATATGAGTATTATAAGAAAACAACTGGTGCAAAATACAAACAGAGAAAACAAGATACATTAAATGAAGAAAAATAATATGCTTATTTTATGTATGTATTTATGTTTTTCTTTACTCTAAGATTCAAAAGGTGTCAAACATGAGAAAAAATTGCATAAGTGCTCCAAATATCATTTATGTTACAACTAGACAAAAAAAACCCATTTCAAGCTGAGGTAGCTATAATAACAGCATTCTCACCTGTTGTCAGCAGCTGCTTTGGGAGTCTTGTATGACACAGTTAAACCTTTGACATCTGATGACAAAGCTAGATAAACGGGATGCTTCATACCATCTACATGACATGGAATCTGAACATCATTCAGTTCACCCTGAAAATGAAGACATGTTGAAGCACAGATTTTAATATTCATAATACTTGACTTATCTTTATAACTTGATTCATTACTTGTACATAAATATCCAATTCTAGGCATAGTTACTGAATTAGGGTTTACAGTTAAGTTCAGTGTTAAGATGCATGGAGTATTCTATAGTTATTCCCAATTCTATAATGGTTTTCAACAAAACAGACCAGACTTGGACATTAATTTTTATATCACTCATACATAAATTCTAGACAGATCATTGGTTGATTACCATTTATCATTTTTACCATCACCCTCACCGTGTGAAGCTGTGCGCTGACTCTTGGACTCGCCAATTTAATTATGGGGTGGACCCCAAAATGTGAAGTATATCACGGCAAAACATGGTGTTATGTTGATGAAAAATGTATTTTCTACCTTAAATAGTATTTTAGTAATAGAATTTATGCATGAGTGATATAAAACAAATATTAACTGTCTTAAATTAGTGTAATGGTGAAATATAATCACTCAGTGAAAGATGTATTGTTCCATCTTTCACCTCGTGATTATATTTCGACCATCACACTCATAGACAGTTAATATTTGTATACTATACACCATTTTAGCTTACCTGCTGATGGGATAAGAACTTCACAGTAACTGGCAGATGTTCTCCAGGACGTAGTCTTCCTTTCTGTGGGTCAAAGGTTACTTCACATGTTGAGGCTTGGGATCCTCTAGGCTGTTGTTAAATAAACAGATGATATTCAATAATTAAACAAAATGGTATGTTTCTTTACCAGAAAACATCCTATTCTGTCGGTCAGGATTGCCGATTTTTACACAATGGTTTAACATTTTCTTGAGCAATACTGAACAGTTTTTTAGATTTTATTCAAATTCGGTAAACTTTCCCATTCTCCAAAACAGCAATCTTTCACTCCAATGTTTAGAGGAGAGTTAAGGAATACCTCAGTTATGAACAAGCATTCCAACGGACATAATACTATATTAATGAAAATCAGAATAAAGAACCGAGGCAAAAACAAAAGGATTATTTAAACCCAGTCTTGTATGATCTTGCAATAATGACCATAAAAGAAGCCAGTACTAAGTAAAAAGAAGCCAGTACTAAGTAAAAAGAAGCCAGTACTAAGTAAAAAGAGGCCAGTACTAAGTAAAAAGAAGCCAGTACTAAGTAAAAAGAAGCCAGTACTAAGTAAAAAGAAGCCAGTACTAAGTAGTTCACATTTATGTGATTAGCTGATCGATTTAAACAAAAAATTTCTTCTGAAATACAAGAAAACATGCAAAGTGGTCAACATACCTCCCCCCAAGTAAAATCTGCTTCCAGCTGCGCTTGGTTAACTAGAGTGACTGTGTGAGAGACCGGCACCTCTGCATATACCTCTTCCATGTGTAGTCTACAACACAGGAGGCAAACCTGAGGATGTTGTACATCTGCTGTAACTGGGATGAAACTGCAAAGAAAAAACAATTTTTTTATCAATATTACATGACAATATAAGTGATATTGTATTTGTTTTTAATTATTATCGTGATTAATTTAAGTAAACAACTGTGCATGTGGCATGCTTGAAAATAAATTCTACTTTCTGTAGTTGCAATAGCTATTATATAAGATATATAACTGAACTAATCAATGCAACAAATATCGCATATAATTATATTCATCTTGTAGATTTGTTTAGGTTGATAAGTTACCAAATAGCACATACTGAGAAACAACAAGAAGCAATTAGTAAACCAATAAAAAAAATCACATCATGACAGCCATGCTGCTGAAACTATGTTTAAGTCCATGGGTGTACAACGGTGAATTTGACTCTGCTCTTCTTTTTAGTGCTGTTTGTGAAGTCAGTGTACATTTCACTTAAGCAAAACTTCAAAATGTGAAGGTTCACTCAAAGTGCTGAAGTCACTGCCTGCACTAGAGAAAATAAAATAAAATATTTAGCGGCAATGAAAATATCCTTAAACAATGGGAAATTGCTGCCGGGAGGAGGTGAAGGCTTGAAGTCACAATACTAGACACATAACACAGCCTCACATCTATATACTAATATAATAATGAAAACAGCAATCTAATGAGCAGATTAAATGACATCTTGCATAAAAATAGCAGGAACTCATTGTGGAGAGCATGTAAGATTCAATGCAACTGCAAACAAGTTTTGCAACTACGGTTGAGGGTTAAGTGCAAATGTCTAGGGTTATCGCTAGGGTTAGGAGCAACAAGTATTCTCCCTTTGCATGGTAATCTCAAAACAAGGTTCTACCCCAAAACCCGCTTCTACCCCAGTGTGTGTACGCATGCGTAATTACCGCATATGTTTTGCAAAAGCCTTCTGGCGCAGTGCTAGAAATGAGCAAAAACAAAAATTCCCTTTTTGCTCATGAGCTTGTGAGGAGAACATGCAAAGGGTGAAATCGGATACACATGAAGATGAGTACTTAACAGGTATGCTTACATTTTAAGTACAAATAACATACTTACTAAGTTTTGCCAAGGTTATGGCTATCAGTCAAATATAAATGAAGTGACATTATTAAAAATAATTATGACATTCAATAAAGCCTAACCTGATTACCATCTTCAACAAAATCAAATTATTATACTTTTGAATTCTCAAAGTCATACTGTTAATACAGATCTAGGAGTACACCATAGTCAGAACTATCGGATCTCAACTGGAACCAACTCCATACTGTTTCTCCATTGGGTTTTAAATTTGACTGACAGTGGGATTAAGTGGGATTTCTGAAACAGCCTATCAGACTCACCTGTCTTTGCTATGAGCAATATTGCACTCAAACACTGTGTTGACAAGTCGACAACTTCTAGGCTTAAACTTGATATCAACAAATGCTGATCCTAATGGTGGAAGATCACCCCCTGAGGGGGTAAGTGTGAATTCTGAAACAGCCTATCAGACTCACCTGTCTTTGCTATGAGCAATATTGCACTCAAACACTGTGTTGACAAGTCGACAACTTCTAGGCTTAAACTTGATATCAACAAACGCTGATCCTAATGGTGGAAGATCACCCCTGAGGGGGTAAGTGTGAATTCTGAAACAGCCTATCAGACTCACCTGTCTTTGCTATCAGCAATATTGCACTCAAACACTGTGTTGACAAGTCGACAACTTCTAGGCTTAAACTTGATATCAACAAACGCTGATCCTAATGGTGGAAGATCACCCCCTGAAGGAGTAAGTGTGAATTCTGAAACAGCCTATCAGACTCACCTGTCTTTGCTATCAGCAATATTGCACTCAAACACTGTGTTGACAAGTCGACAACTTCTAGGCTTAAACTTGATATCAACAAGCGCTGATCCTAATGGTGGAAGATCACCCCTGAAGGGGTAAGTGTGAATTCTGAAACAGCCTATCAGACTCACCTGTCTTTGCTATCAGCAATATTGCACTCAAACACTGTGTTGACAAGTCGACAACTTCTAGGCTTAAACTTGATATCAACAAACGCTGATCCTAATGGTGGAAGATCACCCCCTGAAGGGGTAAGTGTGAATTCTGAAACAGCCTATCAGACTCACCTGTCTTTGCTATCAGCAATATTGCACTCAAACACTGTGTTGACAAGTCGACAACTTCTAGGCTTAAACTTGATATCAACAAATGCTGATCCTAATGGTGGAAGATCACCCCCTGAAGGGGTAAGTGTGAATTCTGAAACAGCCTATCAGACTCACCTGTCTTTGCTATCAGCAATATTGCACTCAAACACTGTGTTGACAAGTCGACAACTTCTAGGCTTAAACTTGATATCAACAAATGTTGATCCTAATGGTGGAAGATCACCCCCTGAAGGGGTAAGTGTGAATTCTGAAACAGCCTATCAGACTCACCTGTCTTTGCTATCAGCAATATTGCACTCAAACACTGTGTTGACAAGTCGACAACTTCTAGGCTTAAACTTGATATCAACAAGCGCTGATCCTAATGGTGGAAGATCACCCCCTGAAGGGGTAAGTGTGAATTCTAAAACAGCCTATCAGACTCACCTGTCTTTGCTATCAGCAATATTGCACTCAAACACTGTGTTGACAAGTCGACAACTTCTAGGCTTAAACTTGATATCAACAAATGCTGATCCTAATGGTGGAAGATCACCCCCTGAGGGGGTAAGTGTGAATTCTGAAACAGCCTTTGAGGAGAAAAAAGAAGAAGACAAAATTAGATAAAAAGACTAGTAGGGTTAACATGAATCAAACCTTTTCTTCCTTACTGGGAAAATTATTATTTTCTTTTGATTGTATCTATTGGAGATAAAGACTATAATAAATTTTATAAAAGCTACAGTGCTCAATTTGCAACATTTTCAAGGATCAACACTGTTCTGTAACCAAAAAAGACAAGTAGTTTTATAACATATCTTTAACATAAATTCTGTGATGCATAATCCTTACCTTTCCAAGATCAGGATGAAATGCCCTAAACTCTGGGCTCTCATTGATTTCATAATGAGCCGCAACCTGAGATTTGTTTCTGATATGTAGGCGTTGACATGTAATCTGACCGTATCTCACTAGACCAAAGTCTATGGATGGAGTGTCAATAATTACCTCAGGACCCTAAAAGTAATAATAATAGTAATGAAAAGAAGGAAGAAAGTAGAAATGTTAAAAAATGTGGAAATTATCAAGCATGTTTAATGCACTTTCTGGGAAACATATTCTAAGACCTTTCTATGAAATTTTCATTGCCAAATGAAACATTCCATATAACTATTTGATCAAAGGCTTGGTTTCTGCTGCATGTTTGTTTCCTGTAGCAAGTCAAAAAAGTCAAATGTGGTTTTTATTTTTTTATAATCCACGTCTTCAAATGAAAAAAAAACACACCTTTTTTTGCTGCAAATTGGAATGGAAATTTACAGTGGGTCTCTCCAACACACACAAAAAATCATATTTCTTCATTTCAAGAATATTTATGATCCCCTTTCAACCTGCAGACTAAAAAAGTATTAAAAAAAATGTGTGATGTTTTCTCCAGTAGTTTTTCACTACGCTCGTATGTTGTGTGATGTGTAAATGTTTACTCCAGTAGTGTTTTTTACAGTGGGTCTCTCTGACACACACACAAAAAATCATATTTCTTCATTTCAAGAATATTTATGATCCCCTTTCAACCTGCAGACTAAAAAAGTATTTAAAATGATGTTTTCTCCAGTAGTTTTTCACTACGCTCGTATGTTGTGTGATGTGTAAATGTTTACTCCAGTAGTGTTTTATTTAATTTTTTGTGATTTTTTCCAGTTTGGGGAATTTTTTCTTTGTAAGTGAAAAAAAAATTCTAATGCGCAAAATAAGCTGTCAAAAAGCTAATGCGCACGCTAAAAGCTAATTCCAAACCCCCACGCTGTAGAAAGCGTGCCGGACAAACAATGTTCCAGTTTCTACATGATTGGGAACTAGTGACTAAAATATATTTCTAATATGTTGTACAGAATTTGAAAGTTTCCACTGAAATTAAAATTGAAAGTCACTAAAAATTGGATGCTTTGAATATGAATATAAGAGAATGATGTTCAATACAGAAGGTGACGACATAAACACAATGCATCACTTGTTGTATTAAACCCATTTACATGTAGCACAGCGAGTCAATAATTTTGTTAGTTATTGTTTATCGATTTATCAACTTTATCTCAGAATCACTAATTGAATCTTTGTGGAATTTACATAATTACATAACATTATAAGCTTTCACAAATAATGTTAAGTTCTTGACATTGACAAGAAACCATATATCGCTTTTTTAGCAACATTTACCTTAATGTTGGCAATGACTCTCAAAGTCAATGGTTTCTCCTGATGTTCAATATGACAGAGTAAGGTATGGTCAATCAGCCCTGGACAACCACCAGTAATGGTCAGTTCTAGTTGGGCTGTTGTCTCTGCTGGTATCTGACCCTCAGGGGTCTCCACTTCTACCAGGTGACAGTCCCTCATTGATGACCACTTGAAATTGATAGGAAACTTGCTGAAGTTGATCATCTGAGATGAGAAGAGATGCAAGGTTTATAAGTAACAAGAATGAAGATGTTATGGTAAACATGGCTAGTAAAGTCATTATGGCTTTACTAATTAACTACATTTAATATCATTATGGTAAATGTAGTTAGTAAAGTCAAATAACTATATTTTCAATTTTGAAGTAAATTGTTCATGTGATGCGATCAAGCAAAATCAGTCGGAACTCGGAAATATTAAATTTTCAGTTTCTTATAGGATAGTAAAGGGCATTTACAAAGCTGGATTTTGCAGAAAACCCTATTGAAATTGAAAAACCAGTTCCGAAGATATGAGCAATTAAAGAGTTTCCAAAACAAAAAGAAACAAAAGGAAATATTTCCTTTGTTTGGCTATATCTCAAAATCAATATTTCCGAGTTCCGACTGATTTTGCTTGATCACATCACATATGTAAAGTAAGCCTTTGACTATGACACCTGCAATTACCAAGATGCTAATTGACCCTTTGCACGGATCTGTTATCTTCCTACCAAAACAAGGTTCTCCATGGGTTAATTAGACTTCTCCGTAGTCCATTGCCCATGTTGCATACTCTGGCTATTACATTTAAGCATAAAACTCTGATTTATATTGATTTGTGTGCAACTGATAGATTTTCACATCTGTATCTGATCTTTTCAGTCACCGCACTACCTCTCTTGTTAGCTTTCCAAGTGGACTACTGACTTTGCCTTGCGGTTAAGATTTTTAACACGGGACTCTATGGAGAGTTAGGCCAATTTCAGGCCTAACTAAAATTGGCCATGATGTAATGCATCTTTAAATGGATCTGCCTTGTGATTGGTCGCCCATATCTCGCTATGGTTTAAATCTTCGGGCCAGCGCCATTACCATTAACTACACCGTACACAACTGTCTGTGGTATTTGCGGCGCTTTTGTGTTGACGCGAAAGTTAATCTCTCATCAAACATCTAGCGCGTCTTGTACTATACCATGCTTAGTACTTGTGGTTAATGGACTGATAAACAAGTATGCTTGACAGTGTGTTTTTAGAGAGCAAAGTCCTGGGGTAAAGTTCTGCTTAAAATTCAAAGTCCATAGTCGGATTTTCGGGGTTCGCAATCAACAATGTGACATTATACACCAAATGAAGTACCGGGAATCAAGGTGTTTAGCTCACAACCCAGCTGAAGGTCAGTGGTACTGACTGCAAAATCTTGTAGACAAAATTGAATTTAATCTCTTGTTTATGATTCCCAGATGATTAAGAGTACTCACAATAAGGTTCTCCATGCTATAACTTAGTTATTTTTTAAACTCAATATATAGTTACTAACTTTGGTATTTTGAGACAAAATATGTGACATGATCAAGGGGAATGAGTCACATGTCGGCCCTGGTCGAAAATGAGTTTTACACATGTTTCTAAAGAGGACATTTAGAGCTTTCAGAAACTGAAAACCCCATGTTGATATAACCTTTCTTTCTGAAGTTACGCCAATTTATCAATCGCTGAAAACAATATAAAACAAAAGAATTTTAACACTTTCTTTGCCAATATCTCAAAATCAATATTAGCGACATCCGACTCATTTCCCTTGATCGTGTCACATATACCTAAAATATTTTGAATATAAGACAAATTTATTGTACATAAATTTAGCGTCTACTTTACCTGGAATTGCTGTCTAGTAGATGTCGATACCAACAATTCACCTGGCACAAGTATTGCATACGGTGTAATTGCCACATCATATTCAACACAGTCACCTTTGACCTCAACCTCCAGGCCTACCACATCATGACACCCATCTCTACTGTGTACCGACCCAGAGGAAGACCTACTGGAGACTGATGAGGCAGAACTTTGGCGGTCTTCAGGAACACCTTGTAGGATGAGATGTAAGACGCTATGATGGGAACCAATCTGAAGAGAACAAAATATGAACTTTGTTTAACTCACACAAAATGGGACAGTAACAGTACATACAGAAGAATGGCACTTGGTTACCTTTAAAAAAAAGCGCAGTGATTTATAGTGCGCTTACACACAGGCACAACGCCTAGACGTTGATCCACAAGCCTCAGCACACTTTACAGGTTGTCGCTGACCACTACGGCCCCACATCATTCCATAAACCATTTAACAACAAATCAGGGACTTTGCTGCTACAAGAGCGCACACCCTAGACATTCCACAATTGACCATTGCAACCAGGATCAGCTCCCGAAGTTTTGTACGGGTTATAACGAGACAATTAGCAGCAAGATCCTTGTCCAGTGGAATTTCAAGCAAACTCAATTTTTCCACGAGAGCATACTAGGCACCAGCAGGGTTCGAACCCGCAACCTCTCGCACCATAGTCGAACGCCTTAACGATTGAGCTAACTTGATTGCTGATTGACTGCTTGACTTCATGAGACATTCAATACATTGACTCCTCATTTGATACAAATATATATCATCAACCAACCCGTGTAGCATTGCATGATCCTGACATGACCCAGTCACTTTTTAAAACAATAATTCAGTGTAGTAACTTACTCCAATATGAATATGCCACAAGCACTTCTTTTGTGTTAAAATAACAAATCTTATAGTTCAAATGTTTGTCACTGGTGACAAGTAATTTAGTTTAATTCAGAAATCAAGAATGAAGGTGGCATTGTATTGATTTAGAGTTGGAGATTCCTTTTTTGCAATTTACAAATTAATACTTGAGATCACATTGGCCTACTAAATCTTATTGATAGTATCAGAAGGGATTCATCATACAAAATCTCTACTTTTGTTAGTATCATGAGACATTGATTCAGGACTATGAACATAAAAAATGCTTTAACAGTAGAACGGGATAATAAAGCTTGGTTTTATTTCTAGAGAGATGTATGCCCAGTTCTCTGACCACAAATGCAGTATTTGTTATATCAGTACATCTGTTGGTATGGCTGCCAACTGCTGCACTATTGCATTGGCTACTGCTACTTGTTATGGTCACCCATCATTATTGTCCAAGGATATAGAAATAAGGATAGTTGTTCAGCCAACATAGCATAAGAGGTATCAATATGTAGACATAGGGCCTAAATGGTAGGCCTAACTCACCATAGTAGGTGCGAATGCTACAGTAGCCTTCTGTAAGCCCTGTGGTTGTAAGATACCTCTCTCTGGGTTGATACAGAAACAATTACTCCCATCTCCTTGTCGTGAAATGAGTCCGGTAACTGATGCTGTGTCATCTACAGCGGGATCTTGGCATTCTAAGTGTGGTCTCAGAAGACTCCAGTTGAATGGTAATTCCACATTACTGCAAAGAGATTTTGTGAATAAAAGTGTTTTTGCATTTGAAGTCTATGTAACGAGCATTTTGCATAAACTGCAATAATTATTGCAAAACATATAAGCCTGAAGATGACACTTAGAAGAGTATCAAAAGCTCAGTCCCTTCTCAAGTGAATGATCTAATCTTGTCAAAAAGATTAGACTCTGCCATCTTTTTGTGTTACTCATGAGGATAAATTAACGTACCTCTTGATTATTTTGCCATGTGCTCAGCAAACTCAGATTTGAAATGAGTTCTTGTGTGCGTTCTGTGCCTAATGCGTTGTGCCAATAACGCACACTAAGTACACACACAAACCTTTACAATGGTCAAAATTATTGTTCTTTGTATGGCTCTTGCCAATAACTGCCGGGCATATGCTATTTTGGATTCTATACATGACAATCCAAAATGGCAGCTTTACCACAGCATCACACACTGAGTCTCTGTAAATCTTACTTATTGCTCAACTTACGTGGAGTTCCTGATGACAATCTGTTTGGTGACATAAGTCATAGGGTTGACGGGATCAAACTTGATTTGATGCTGAGCTGTTGAGTCACACATCTCCCCTGGGGTGGGGAAGCTCTCTCCACCACTCACAGATGCCAATTCTACACCAGCTGTCTGACCCTCACCTAATCATTTAGATTGAAAAACAAAACAAGTTGCTCCATTTAGATCAGATTTGAATTTACCTGATATGAATAATGCTGAGGTTAGCATGGTTAGTTAGAAATATCTAATTATGAACTAGTATTCTTCTTGAAGGGGCAATTCATGGTCCATAGCTTCATCCTCCCCACCCACTTACTTATTTCTTATACCATCAGAAATCTTGGCATACATGTTTCTTTGCATTTTATAGCCTTTCTTGCAGACTTGGTCTTTTGACGAATTGTATTTTCCAATTTGTATTTTCTGTCTGTCGACAGACAGAAGTTACAACAAAGTGGCCTATGAGACATTGAAATACGTACAATTGTACAACTTGCAAATTCAATGTCAGTATCAACTGAAATTTGGAAATCAGCATTTCTTGTGTATATCTATTGGACCGTACTAAATAAATGAGGATGTGAGAATCCTGGAATGCAAGTCTGGGATTATAGCAGAAACATGCTCAAAGTATGCTCTTCCTTTTATTGACTTATTTTGATAACAGTATACATAAAGTGATTCTCCTACTATACATGTTCAGCCTGCTTTTCGTTCACTTAGGAGCTATTACTTACTTTGTGGTTGTTTTATAGTTGGTGATATTGATGTGACATTGATGTGATATTAATGCGATGTTCAGCCCTATCAATGACAGGAAGGTGCCAATGACAGGAATGATCTATGAATCTAAAACAACATTTTATTTCTTTGTAACTACAAGGTGTCCCATAAAAAGGTTACATGTAGAAAATGAACCGCATTTTGTGGTGGTATAACAAAACAATGTAATTTTTTCAGATATTATTTATTAATCCTTCTTGTAACTGTTTGCTAAGTTTCAATCCCGTATCTTAAAAGCAACTTAACTTATGAGCGCCAGATGATAGGGGTGTCAAGAATGTCTAACCATCAAAATATCGTACAACAAAATTTGAACACACGCACACCTCTGTTTTCAGATTTTTTCTTTGTTAATTTTTATGTTTCTCTTATTTTTCATTGTTGAACTTATTGCACAAAAGAAACATTGAAAATTTAAATATTGTACACTGAAAATAAATCAGGTTTAGAGCTTTTTGACTCTTGGTGGGGGTTGGTGGTAAGAAATAAAGGAAGATGGTCATTAGAGAAGAACACGTTTTAATGAAAGCAGTTCTGTACGCTGTATCTCTTGTCATCAACATAGTGAAATGAATAACAATCTTTTGCATTTAGGCATTGTGTTGACTTGAAATCGCTGTTGTTTGTTTTTACATATCTAACTGAACTCTTGAAATAAAACTGAACAAATTTTATATGGCTGGGCCTACTCAAGTACCCCACCAAATACACGTTGGCTGTGACGGTGGTATAACGAACTTTGCATGTTGCATTATGTCACGTAAAGAGCTTGCTCAGGAATGCGTGGAATGCGGACAAGTACGTAGGTTGTGAACTTGACATTCACAGGGGTGCTAGTAGAGGGTACATAGATTATGTCATGAAAAGGAATATTTATATTTGTTAACATTATCTTAGATTATTTTCAAAAAATCTACATGTAACCTTTTTTTGGGACACCCGGTATCATACTTTTAAGCGGATAAACAAGCAAGTCTCTTCAGGATCACAAACTTGAAATACTTCTAACACTAGCATCTCATTTTGGCAAACCTATGCATAAAGTTACCAGAATCACACTTCAGAAAGCCTCAAATCATGGAAGAAAAAAGCATTCATGGATTCCATCTATAGAATATTTAAATATGATTTGCAGCCTACCTTTCACAGTGAAATGTCTGACAGTGCAATTATCACAAACCATGGTGATATCACGGCTGAAACTCCTGATGGATGGCGGTGTAAAGATTATCTGTTGGGAAAATAGAAAAAGATTGAATTTAAGAACTGTGACTAGCAAATAATAAAATTGGTTGTTGTAGCTTCTTTCAACAAAATGCCTCGTTTTGGTTATCCGTAGCACCGACCATGAGTTCACACATGCTGGGGATAGGTTTCCAACACATAGCTTAATTTTGAATTGCTTCTTTACCAAACCCTATTCTACTACTATGTATGTATGTATGTATTTTTGAAACTCCTGGAGGAAGTCGGCAGGGGCGATTGCCATCACGCCAAGCTGACACAAGGCCAATTTCTACAAACTTTTACGCCTGTTTGGAAACATCATAGCCTGATGGTCCATTTTTAGATGGTACAATGATTACTCTTGGGTCTACTGAGTGGAGGCAATGGCTGAGACGGGGTTCGAACCCACAACCTTGCGATCATAAGTCCAATGCTTTAACTACTAGAGAGAATACTCCATACATGTAACAAATACTTACTTGTAATGTAATGGTATGACCAGCAAGGAGCTCAAACAGTGATGGCTCGATCACAAACGGTTGCAGATCCACTCTGTCTTTAGTAGCTACCGACTATAAAAAAATAATAGTAATGTCAAGTTAGATCAAGTTGAATAGTTTTGTGTTGATATCATCCTGAAGCAACTTAAAAAAATTTAAAAACAGCTGGCCTAGTTACAGGGTATTATTGTCAACATGTAAATATATACCAATACAACAACTATTATTTAGCTACAGAGCAGGGGAAGCTCCCGATGTATAACACTGTTCATTCTCTTACCTTAAAGTTAGTGGCAGGCCAACTTTCTCTTGGCATGATGCTGAACCTGCCGCTGCCACCTTCATTCTTGATCTTAAACTCAGCTATCCTTTGACCACCAATCAAACAATGTCCGCAATCAATTATTGGTAATACTTGAAAAGAAATAAAGGAGGAAAGTGGAATATTTTCAATACAATAAAGGTCAAGGTTGATGTATAAAAAGTAGGACAGAACAAGGAGATAACTTGATATTGTACTATACAACACAATTGAATATAAAAATAGAAATAATAAATTGAAATATCTAAAAAGGTTGATAACCTGGTTGACCATGTCATCCTCCCCTATCCCCCGTGCACCCACACATTTTACCCCCATCAAAATGTAGATTTTTGTATCAGCTGAGAGTTCACATTTTTTCTCATAACCCCAGTGACATTTTAGGCCTGAAATATGTTTTAGGTAGACGGTATGAACATAAACATGGTAGTTTGGTGGTGTACCTCCCAGGAATGTCATTAACTGTTCTATGGGCCACTATGATACACATTTTTGGTACTAGAAACCAGTTTGCTTTGGCTGGAGGAATTTAACTTGTTTTTAAAACTTGGAATAAGATTGTTTGGGTGATGGGCCTCCATGTCAGATAGAAAACATTGTGTGATCAAAGTCTTTCAAGTCTTTGGTATGATGCAATTGGACCACCCACCTTTAATCAAAATGTGAATGATGTATTATTATTATTTTGTAATGTTTTGCTTCATTTTCTACTACAGAAATAACAATTTTTGCAAAGATACTCACATGAAAGTTTTGGTGGTGGTCTCCTCCCCAAGACTTGGATAACCATAGGTTGGCTGGACTGCGTCTGTACAGTGATCTGATCATCAAAGTCTTTGAGGGAGTCTGGACGGAATCTGATGCTGTACTGGCAACTCATACCAGGTGCCACAATGCCTTGTTCTCCTGGAAACTTGCCTAGATTTAAAGAATTTATGACTAACAAATAGTGAACAATATACAATATCATATCAAGTTCTTGGTTTCATTCATGATGACACCACAGTTTGTCAGAGTAAAAAAGGCATTTTTTTCTCAATAATTATGAAGTTATAGCTTAACCGGATACTCAGGTGTCACAGTTTGCATAGAAGAAAATGATCTGGATCTGGTTTGTAATGCAAGTATTAAAACATTGTTGATCAAAATACACAAATCGAGGGCTTAAAGCCAGAACCACCTATGTCCACTTTTGGCCAAACCTATGTCCACTATCTTAATACTAATTATGGCGTGTCCGTCGTCCCTCTGTCCGCTGGGCTATCGGCGGCGCTGGTTTCGCTAACGCTGCTTTCATGGTGCGTATAACATAACGCGTGCTGGCGGTGCGTGATCGCGTGCAAGCAAAGTGAGCATCGGAAAGCATTACTGCGCTCACATTTCTCCCGATTGAATTGACGGCCTACATCCAGACACTACTAGAATTTCGGGGTATTTTGGGTCCTCCGATGTGGTTGCAGGACAGGGTTTGGAAGAGGCTAACAATGGGTTTTCAGATTATAGGTTCAAGTAAGCGTCACAGCTACAAAACAGAGTTGATATTTGTGTCTTAATCATTGAGAGACGTAGGCCTATATCGTATAGTAGTTTGGTCAGGTCAGGACAAGTATTATGGGTAACGGGTGTTGGGTCATTAGAATTTAGAGATAGGTCTATCACGAGAACCGCTCAACCCGAGAACCGCGAAATCTAGTTAGGTATGTTTATGGATACTCTTTCTTTTGAGTGAATAAGTTCAATAGTGAAGAAATGAGGGCACCATAGCAATGTCAATAGTGTTTATGTCCATAAGCGGTTTTTATATTTTGTGCCAAAAGTGGCTGTGTCCAGGTTTTTTTGTCCAGTTTAACATAATTTTTCCCAGCCAAAAGTGGCTATGTCCAGCGTGATCTGTTACATTCTCTGTACTACAATGGCCTGTGATAGGTGATAATAATAATCAATTCAAAGCAACACTTGTGTTGTAAAATAAAATAGAAAAATAGTAGATGACAGCTGAAAAAATGACAGATGTCTGTTATGTCCAGTTTGTCACTAGTAGTCTTACTATAATTTTATGCCAGAACTGGCTATGTCCAATTTTGGCCATTTTGAAAGATTATTGTTTATGCCAGATTTTCTGATTTTTCAGGTGTGATCAAACTTTCAAACTTGTTTTTCTCAGAATGCCATTTTTGGACATAGGTGGCTCTAAGCCCTCGCAAACTAGGCCATCTTTTACTGTAAACCCTAATATCCTATATTAGAAATAATATAGCTTCATTTTTACATCATCAAAACAGGGGCTTGGTATCACTATAACAATGACAAATTGAAACTTACCAAGTCCAATAGAGAAATACTGTGTTTTCGGAGGAACCATTCGTAATTGTCTGCTTGCTGCAGACACATTCTTGAGGTCAAGGGTCATCTCATACACCTTGCCTACTTGGTATTCAGAGAAGACAATGGTAGAAGGTGTGGCAATGAATACCACTGAAGGCTTTTGTACACTGAAACAAACACATGAGTATTGGTAGAATGTTACACACTGATGATACATTGGCATGTGATTACTTATTCAAGTCAAGTAGCGGCAAACACAGCTTTCATAGTATGTCTCGTCTCAAGTTGAGAGCTACGCCATGTCGGATTTCGCAGTAGCAGATTCGAATCAGTGCATTTACACCCCTAGGGATTAGGTTAGTGTACACAATTTGAATCTGGCACTGCGAAATCCAACATGGCGTTACTCTCAACTTGAGATGAGACGGACTATAGTAGGGGTTAGAGAATCAGTTTTTTTACACTGTCGCAGTAGCTGTGACCATGTATATTTTGCAGTAACCTTGAACAAGTGCGTATTTTAAGCATACATCGCATATTTACTGCGTTGAAACACACTTGTCTCTGATTGGTTGCTGAGGCAATCTGCTGTTGCCGAGTGGAAATTTATGAATGAACTTTGCACTGTATGCGTTGTTAGGTCTGACTTTGCAACATCAAGGTAAAGGTTTACTGCAAAATATTATAAATTAAATTAATTTGATTCAAGGGCAATTTGCATTTTGCCTGCCCTACTACTCTCAATCCACAATAGTATAGAATAGTTTGTTAAAATTAAACCATTTGTAAACAGACAAAGCAAAGTTCTGTTCAAACCTTTGTGTGATAACATCACAAATAAAAGCTTTCAAGTAAATAATAAAGCTATAATAAACCTGCTTGCCTTCTTTCCCTATGTCTCTTCTTTTTCATATAATTATTCATCAATTGTTTTCCTCTTGCTATACTATCAATGATCAGCTTCTGTACAAGGAATTTTATAACTCAACCTTTGATGCAATGCTGCTTTCTAAAACCATACTTCATCACATTTACACAGCCAAAAGCAAAAGTAAAGGTTTGTCATCAATTTTTAAGGATAAAACAAAATCTCCTTTAAAAACTACGGCTTTGACACAAGATTATTTTTGTACACAACCAATTCTCAACTTACACTTGTGTATCAACTACCGTTGATTTAGCACCACCAAGCTTATGTACCACTGTGTTGGGTTTCACTAATGATTTGCCACCGCCAGTGCTAGAGGGCGGTCTGTGTCGTGGATTGCGCAGAAAATCAGACTTCTTGTGAACGATCGCCATGTCGGTACGATTCCGCTCTCGAGTCTGAGGGGAGGTCATTTCTTTCCACTGCTGACCTCTCCCTTTTTTCTGTAACAGGAATGATTAATGATAAAAATGATAATCTTGGTCTTTGAGGTGGCACAAAGTGGCCATTATTGTGGATGGTTTTAGGATTTTTTTTTCAATGTTCACTGTAAATTTCAGTATCTTGGCAAATTTCCTTCTGGGAATAACCTAAATAAAATACAATCCATATATCTTGGATATCTTATACAATGTGCCAAAGTGAGTTCTCATATTGGCCCATATTTGAGGAGTTTGGATTTGAATTGTGAACTTTTCTCACATTTTCTCTTACTTCTTCAACATTTTTTTCTTTCTGTATAGCAATGATATGAGTTACAAGCATTTTTATTGATGCATGTAGGGATAGATCAGGGGTGTGAGAGTAGACTCCCTGAATAGATGGACAGATGAAACTGGAGACAGGTAGAGTTGCTTGACTTCAGCTTTGTTTAATAGTCAAAAAATTAGTTGTGACTAATCTGACTATTTTTTCCACATGAAACAAAATGAGTTATTAGCATCTGTATTGCTGGATGGAGGGGTGGATGGCCAGAGAAATGGAGATGCAGGTGGATGGATGGGTGGCTATTCAATTTATTGACTAATCAGCACCAATACTTGCGACTAAGATGACTATTTTTTAAATGGTATGAATTATGTTTATTGCTGGATGGAGGTATAAATAGATGGAGATGGATCGTGTTGTATGACTTCAGCTTTTATTAGTAGTTGACTAATCAGTGCAAAATAGTTGCGACTAAGATGACTATTTTCCTCATACAGCTATGTAAAATGATATGAATTATAAATATATTTCTAGCTGGATGGAGGGATAGATGGTCAGATGAATGACTGCAACTGCAGAAGAACAGAGTTGTATGACATCAGCTTTTTTTTAGTAGTTGAAAAACTATTAGTTTAGTCAAGCTGCGCTTTGACTAATCAGTGCCAAATAGTAGGGATGACCATGAAAATTTGAAGTTTCTCCTGTATTGTAGAATCATACCTTATATTAAAGAGCTCATTAAGTGGAGCATTTCAGTCTTTAAATGACCTCAATAGGATAAATGGTTCTGAAGTTATGGCCAATTTTATATGCGTGTTTTGAATAGGCAGTTTGGACAGATTATGGACACCAAGTAAAAATGGCACAAAATTGAATAATTTCCAGTTTCAAATTCATTATTTTCAAAAAATGCCTTTTCAGTAACCCTTGAAAATGGATTACATGATTCATACAAATACTTACAAGAAGAAATCATTTATAAATACGGGTTTTCATAAATGCATTCGGAGATCTGGTCTTGTGAAATAGCCTTTTTGTTCTTTATTTCTTTGTACAAATCCAAGATGGCAGTCATGGAAGAAAAATTACGAACAAATTTGACCAAAAAAATGTATCACCAAATTTTGACAACTTGTTATTTAAGTCACAAAACATGTAATTAAGTTGATTTGTAGTGACGATTTTTTGTGCGAGGTTTCCGAATTTTGCATCCAAGGCCCAAAAATTATCAAAGTCCAAAAAAGTGCAAAATTCGGAAACCTTGCATAAAAATTAGTCATTACAGATCAACTTAATTACATGTTTTTTTACTTAAGGATGCACACAGGATCACTGAAGTGTTACATGGCCAAAATTGAGTTTTCATCACTAATGTCATCTTTAAACCGTATTTTATCTTGTCATTAATAGATTTTAAAGAAATCTTAAAATTTGAACCATAAGAAAAGCTATTTTAAAGACCCTTTTTCATTAAAAATTCGTCAAAATGCCAAAGCAAATAAATCATTGTTTTCCCGCAATAGATCGCGTTCTCGTAACGCGTACTGCGGCGTACAGCTAGCAAAGACACGCACACATGGTAAACTGGATGGAGGAGGTGATTGCTGATTGAGGCGCTGGAGTCGCTAATCGCGATCACTACCGTATTTTATCGTATTGATCTCTTCCAAGGTAGGTAAAGCTTGCACCATTGCATTGAGAAACTGCGGGCCGACAGACCACCACCGTCCCCGTCCCAGAATCAGTAGGCCTACTCGATAAATTTCGCCAAAAAAGTGCTGATATAGTGGTATAAATTATAGGTTTTTTTTTATAATTATGAACATAATAGTGAATTTTTTGTTTGTTTTTGTTTTGTTTTTCAAGTTTCATTCTGAGCTTGAAAAGATGAAATTTATCTGTAAGAAGTAGTTACCCGTAAGAAGCCCTGTAATTATGACGCAATCTATAGTAGATACGATGGAAACCGTAGGCCCTAAATACTTTGCTAGTATGCTAGACTTAGCCCGTATAGTACATCATTGGGCTTATTATTTTATGTTTAAAAATTTGTTTTATTTCATTCATTCGTTCATTCATTAATTTCATTGTTATTATTTGATTTACCAAGTTGGTGTAGTTGAACAAGAATATAGGCCTATTATATTTTATGCAGTCCCAGCCTTGATTCGGGGCCTCTGCGGTCGTGTCTTAATTAAAAAAAAAAAAAAAAATAGGCAAGCAGTTACTACCGGTAGGCCTATATTAGATACCTAAGGCCCTGAATAATGTTTCAAAACACGGATTAAAGATTCGTTTTCAAACGTTCTCTACTCCTGATTGACCGTTAACGCAATGTCAAAAACGTTGACATTTCAATACATCATATCGACCATCTAGGCATAGGCCTACAACTCTGTCAAAAATGTCGATATTTGAAATTGGCATAGCGAGCACGCGTTTATGAAAGCATTTTCGTGAATGTTTTAATGCTAAATAATAATTTCAAACAAGAAATATAATCGAAATCGCTTTTTCGTGCTTTTTTCATAACCAGTTTTTACTACATTTCCATTAGTAGGCCTATTAGGTCTACCATATGCCATGATTGCGATAAAAGCTTTTGGTTTTACAACACTTTTTGCGAATGTTTTGGCTGAATGCCTTTTTATTTGCAATGTTTGTCTGGCTTTCAACTTTCACGTTTATAATGTTTTCTGCATACTTTAAAAGGTAAACTGCTTTATAGCATTTTTCGTGAATGTTTTCATGCAGTGTTTTAAAACGCTCTTTATAGCATGATGTTTATATAGGCCTCACGGTAGTAGGCCTACTGCATAATCATACAGGGTCGTAAAACCACAATCTAATTTAAAGCCATAAGTGTTCCGTTTTCTACTTTTGAAATTCGGTTTTGTTAGGCTATGTGTCAATTTCCGTGTTTTTCAGTTTTCTTGTGACCTCTCCGTGTTTTGCCCGTTTAACATAATTATATATAGGCTACTTTTTGTCCGTTTTACAAGAAGTTTATTCAAGACATATTACAACTTTTACCCCACTTTTTACACGTTTGTTTGATTGAAAACAACAACAGACACACACTTTTTTGATTTTTTGTTGTTGTATTATTATTCACTTTTTATGCGGTACAAAATATTTTACAACTTTATTGTGGCTTTAGGCCTATAATAGGCCTATGAAAAAGTTTAGAATACAATATGATAACAACAAACTATTACAATAACAAAAACGGAATATTGAGTAATGCGACACATCATCAGAATCTTTTAAAATGTTACTTGGGATTCCTGTGGTGTAGGCCTAGCTATAACGGGCGTTAAAATGCCTATCTTTGGCGCTGACGGGCCGCTGTGGTGCCTCTCAAGCACCAACTAAAAAAAGAAAAAGCAAGCAGTAGTAACAACATCATGTTTGCGGTTCAGAAAAGGACAATGAACATAAAAATGCAATATTTGTCAAAACCAAAAAAAAAAAAAAAAAAAAAAAAAAGAAAGAAAGAAAATCACCAAAAACGATAAATTAAAAACATTGCATTTTTAAAGCAAAATTATGAAAATTAGTACAAAACAGAAATCGCAATTATCATGATTATGTCTCAATTTATTCTTCATTTCATAAAACTTCCTGATTATCTGCTAAAATAATTGCTTGTCAGTTATTCTATCCTAATTTTAATGTTCTGATGTCCGCAAATTTTAATACAGAGCATGATCTTTTTTTATACGGAACAGGACAAAATTGTACTTAAATAATTATGGTTTCGATTCAGCGGCAACACGACCATGCACTGTGCAACTTATTCGCAGAACCTGTCAGTCTGTCCCGCGCGCCCTGTCGCTCCTCAAACGCCGACGCGACTCTGCGGCCTTGCCGAAGCACTGCTGCACCATGGAAACAAGACTGCAGTAAATAAAATGGCTAAACCATGTGGATAAACATATGCCGAATGTGCACGGATAATTTTTTCATATTGTATATTTTACCTTCTAAATCACCAAAAAAATGCCAATCTGCTGCAGTTGGACGCCCCTTCTCATTTTCTAACTTGACCAAACGTCACAAGTCACCGGATTATATATTCATGGAATAATCTTCAAAAATGGACCTAAAATCCGCTGTATTTTTCTAAATCGCGATTTTCGGCAAGTTCACTTTTGACCACTTTTAACCATTTTTGGTCCGCCATAGCGTCTAAATGAAGCATCACTGAGGTAAGTTTTTAAGTCAAACGTTTAGATATGGCCAAAATCTAGATAGTGTTTTTTCATTTTTTTAAATTAGGGCCTAGAACTTTTTTTATCACCCATGACTCAAAAAATTAGAACACGGGTCACACGTTTTTTACTGATTTTTTGCCTATATTTTAAAAACTAAGCAAAATTTCGAAAAAATAAAAAAAACACTTTCTAGATTTATTTGTCTAAATTAATAAAATTCATGTTTTACAGTTTTTGATTTTCAAATAATTTTTTTATGGCGGACCAAAAATTTTTGGTCAAAAAAGCCGTTTTTTTTTATTTTTTCTAAAATTGTACTTTTTGACCCAAAACTGACATTTTAAATGGATTTATGAGCTCATTTCCATTAAAAAAATGTATACTTTTATATACTTTACATAAATAGTTTTCGAGTTATGAGGTGAATGATAATGGATAATTAGTGATCCTGTGTGCCTCCTTAAATAACAAGTTGTCAAAATTTTGTGATACATTTTTTACACATGAGACTCATCCATGTGCTCAGTTTCACATGGAGTGTATCTGTATTAAAATTTGATTTTACTGCAAATTTCCTCTAAATTCCAAGTTATATTGGATGAGTCAAGTTTTGTATATTATAATAACAATATTGAACCAATTTCATGTGCAATTTTAAGATATTACCATGGTCATTACAGAGTATACTGTGCATGTAGGCCTACGGTACTGCATAATTCTGAATCCTATTAAAGAGGGTCTACATTTCATCATCCAAAATGCACTCCTAAATAGTTGTGTAATTTTATGAAATTGCACATGGAATTAGATAAATATATATAGTATAGTATACAAAAACTTCACTTGCCTAATATATCTTGGAATTTGGAGAAAATTTACATTAAAATCACTCTTTTATACAAATAACCTGTAGATTTCACTTTAGCTTGCTGTGGAGGGAAAACTATTGGTATCTTAAATCATTAAGTTGGCTACAGTAGATGGGGACTTCTTGTTAGGTGATTGCCCAAGTTATAGATTTATTGATTGATATTTAGGGGTGCATATTTGAACTTCATCAAAACATGTTTTTGCCAAAATTACAAACAGGTTAATATGAGGTACTACTGATGCACTGTGTGTGCACTCAAGTGAAATCCATTGGTCAGTGTAGGGAGATAGTCTCTGTGTGCATAGCTCCATTTAGACGGTGTGTGTGTTCAGTCTTGCATGGTAAACATAAAAGGTGTCCAAAGGAGTGGGTTCTTGTGCTGGTCATCCCTACAAATAGGACTATATTTCCCCACACAGCTTTGTAAAATTATATGAATTATGAATATGTTTATTGACCCTTTGAATGGATCCGCCATCTTGCTCCCAAAAAAAGCTCTGCAAATGCATGCAAAGAAAGTGCTTTTTGTTTCTCACTTTTCTAGCAACATACAAGAAGGCTTTTGCAAATGCAAGTGCTAATCAAGCATGCGTATCAAGGGTGTACGCTCATTGGGTAGAACCTCGTTTTGAGATGACTGTGTAACCGGTCAATTGCTGGAAAGATGAATAGATGAATGACTGTAAGTGGAGATGGATAGTGTTGTATGACATTAGTAGTTGACTAATCAGTGCAAAATAGTTGTGATTAAGATGACTATTTCTCCACATGAAGCAAGATATAAGTTATGCACATGTATATTACTGGATGGAGAGAGGGATGGGAGACAGGCATGTAGATGAACAGACAGACAAACAATGAATAAAAGAACAATGATAAAAACCCAACAAACTATACTCAGAAATTCAATTGAATGGTGCCATTTTAGATGCGTGCGTAATTCCACTCACCATTGCATCCAATAACTCCCATGTGGGAGCATTTTTATTGTTGAGTTGCAGGAACATGGGCGTTTATACCAATTTCCACCCTGATGTGGCAGTGACGTCAGAGCGTTGAAGGAGTTGTTTTACGTGCACATCTATGCTGCGTCTTTAAGCGTGTGCGTGTGTAAGCCAGCCCTTTGAGCAAACACTAGCAATTTGAAGCTGCGCCTAATGAAATGCGCACTGACGTCACTGCCACATCAGGGTGGAAAATGGTTAAGTCATGTTGTGTTTAATCAATTGAATTTCCAAGTATACTCAGTACATAATACCCAAAATCACTTCAGACCTACCTTTGTTGCCATCTGGCTTTTAAATTAAAGTTCCAAAATAAATGTTACAAAAAAGAACACTTACAACAATAATTATTACAAACAGGACAATAAGACAAGTTAAAAGACAAGAACTGTACCGTGTCATTAATGAGAGTATCTATCACATCAGTCTCACTCATGTTGGGTCGGTTACGAGGCTAGTTAAAAATCAAAGCATCACACAGGTTAATACAGGTCTAATATTACAACAAACTAGTCCACAACAGTTATGATGTCCTAAAGTTTACTTGAAATGTGACCTGATTTGATCCACTCAGGCTAAAGTTAGAAATTTTGAAAAATGAGTTACTGCCATTACTAACTTGCTCAGTACCTACACTTATTGATGTTGAATCCCCATGTCTCTTGAATACTTGGTTGCAAAGTTATGAACCTTTTTATATCCATTTTCTTATGTATTTTATTGTTTTTTTCTCTTTATATTGCCTATATCTCAGTTTCATTATTGCTGACTTTTGCCTGATTGGACCAGATCTGGTCACATATGCTGTTCAAAGATGTAAATTGTTCCAAAATTTGCAATTAATTTCCTCAACGATTTTCACAGAATTATTGGAATCAACTATGATTATCAGTGTCTTTAAAAAAATCCTCAGACTCCAAAATTATGGAACGACAACCACATGTAGTCATGTAGGCTGCTTAAAATTTACATGTGAGTACTTTTTTAATTTATTTTGTCTCTACTAAACATCAATCTCTAAATAATTACATTTATATAAATACACAATGCGAATCATTTCAATTAAGTGTGAATTTAATATTCTAAATGTTCCTAAGTTACGTCTACATCTCAAATATTACTGTGCACACACAGATCTTCACACAGACCTTCCATATCATATTAGACATAAGAACAACACATCTTGGTTAAAGTGTTAGTATAATATGAGTATCTCAAATGGCTACCTTTGATTTATTTTTGTGATCCTGTGCAAATCTGTCTTCTACATGCTGATTGGAAGTCTCTGTTGCTTCTGCATATCTTGGCTGTAAGGATGCTATGTTGGGATATGAATAGATCAATTATGAGTAAAATAAAATGCTACATAATGTTGTTGGGCTGGACAAATCTCCTATGTACCTGTGGCCCTTGAACATGTTTAAACAAAACTGCCAAAAGGTTATGACACATAGGAGGTTTTTCCTGCCCAATGACAAGAGCATACAATGGAGGGACCTGCACATATTGTCCTTCAAGGACTCACTTTCTGTGTTATGAGTAATTTTAGATGCACATTGTCAAAACAAACACGGGCTTAAATGATGGGAATTAACTCATTTCACAAAGTTTCCACAGTTTTGCTGCTCTTGTTATATTTGTAGATAGAAACAGGAAAAGTATCCCACCAGGGCATGTGACCCAGGAATCGCATACCACATGTGTTTTGTTATTAGGCATACTGTAAATTTTATATACAAGTGGTTTACTCAGCCCTACCACTTCTCAAGTTCGCCCAATGATTAAAATACAAGTGTGAAATATCATTGTGAGGTTCCAGAGATATGGCCATTTTAGTGTTGATCAGAACAATAAAATACCAAGGAAGTTGAATACTATTATTGGCTATATCTCAAAATCAATATTCCTGACATCCGACTCATTCTACTTGATCATATCACACAACCAATCATAATAACCCTTATAGCTACATTACAGAGATCTCTGTATCCTGCATTTCACAAATACTTTTCTTTTGTGTTTTCTTTCTGAGTAGTGAATTGTGTACCTTTAGGTGCTGCAGCTGGTGGAGGTTCTGCTGTGGAGAAATCTTCGGGAACAATAAGTCCATGTTTCCTCAACAGCTCACTATCAAGACAATGCTTGAAATTGGAACCAACTGAAAAACAAATAAATGATGCATGAATTTAATGAAAATAGATGAGAGGAAATATAGCCTCACAGAGCAATCCAGCAGTATTTTTTCAACAGGTCACAATCGGCTTGAAGGTGGGATCTACAAGTTTCCCATAGGGAAAACATTCAATGTTTCTAATATTACTGTAACCCGTAGAAGTTCATATGCATATCTGAATATTGAATAACTATTACTTTCCAACCAGAAAGTTGGAATCTACTTTCCAACTGGGTAAACTTCAAATTTAATAAACAGTAACATAATAAAACAACCTCTTACACTTGTTGAATCCCTTACTTCACGTTTGAACGAGGGGTTTGGGCAATGGGCAGCTACCTATCATTCATAAATTTTGCATACCCAATTTTGAAAATTGACTCCCACATTTGCTTAACTATGTATGCATCAATTATTGAATTAAACAGGGGAACTTTTACTGTAGTCCTTCATGGTTGCATGCCACTTGTAGAGGGGGAAATAATACTTGATTATTTCTCCAAAATAACAGGCACTGCCTCATTTCAAATGTTCAGTTTTAGTTTTGGTTTTGGTTTAGGTCATGTGGTTTTCTATTGTCCTGCCTAACCACTTGAATCATAAGATATCGAACTCATTCTTTCTACCTTTTGTTAAAAACTGAACATTTGTGTCAGTCAGTTTCGGTTTTGGTTTCAGTTTCTTATAAGTGGTGTGAAGAAAAAAATTATTTGGTTTGAAGTTACCTACTCCAAGTATACAAAAGAAATGTTTAAATTTCGCAGTGCAATATTCACGAGGAGAGAAATCGAGCATGGTAATCTACATTGAAAGACGTGGTTTACAAAATCGAATAAGCCTAGGCTATTTCACTTGTGAAAAAATATAGACCATCAAAATATTTGCATTCGACATTACAAAAGGGGCCACTATTGTAATTGTATAGGTGCTATAAACGAAATCGATTCATGTCCTAATCCCATGTACCAGAATCGATGAAAGGCCATTATATGACCTCTAATAACCTAATGACTTTTACTACGAAAAAGTAGAAGATAGAGGGGAGAAGAGATTGTGTGTGTGTGGGGGGGCAAGGAGGGTATGGGCCGGGAGAAAGAGAAACAGATGGGAGAGAGCATTGGAAGTGAAAGAGAAGGTGGAGGAGAGCTTGAGATGAAGATATCGAATGTAGGGGAGAAGGAGGGGGGAGAAGGAGTCACTTAGGGAAGAGGTGGTTATATAGGGAGGGAGCCCCCACTTAAAGAGGTATGGGTTGTGCTTCCCGGGGATAATACACTATTTCATAATCAAATCATCTCCATGCATCGCTTATGTTTCATACAAACAAACAAAGCCCCCACCCCACCCCCACCCCACCCTTCAATATACGCGCATGTATATGATTTCTAGGCCTAGAACTTGTGAGTGTAATATGCCACCTTCGACAGAGAGCATGAACTGTCGTCTGCGGGATAGATTTCCGATATCAATCATGATAATAATTATGTTAGCACAATAGGCTATTGTATACTTCTGGTTATATACCCTATACCAGTTCGGGGGCACTGCTAATTCAAAGACGTCTCTGATATCAAAGACTCTTCAGTGCCGAGTCACCTGACAGTATCATAATTCAAAGACGCCTCATAAATCACATACTCCCTAGTCTCAAAACCCAGCCGCAAACGATATTGTGAACGTGAACTGGCGAACGGGAATAATTTTGCGAGTAGGCCTAATCAGCATGATCACAGGGTTGTAGCTAGCCCAAGTGCCTGCTAGCTCCTGCTAATTTTACTATCCAATTTATTAATTAAATCGCGGGCTCGGGATACACTCTTTCTAGTGAACGTGAGAAATCGGAGAATGCTAAAAAAATGTTGCTCTTTTTCATAATTGAGCTTAAATGCTGCAGAATAACTTTGCTCCCTCGACGACATTTTGCAGACTTTCAATTCTCCGGACACATCAAAACTTTTTATTGGTTATTTTCGAGCATATATTTTTTACAGATTTCCAACTGAGCCGCATGAATTTTAGTTTTAGGCTTAGAGGAAACTGGGGTAATTGTGGCCCCTTTTGCATTTTTACCATGTAATTCTTTAAGTATGAACTGAGAAGTAAAATTTCTGCATGAGTGGATAGAGGCAATGGGTACCTATAAGATGTGATAAATATAATTGGAAAATATATTGCAATTTGCATAATAATTAACATGTTTTAGGGGCCACAATTACCCCAAGCGGGGATAATTGTGGCCCCTGAACAAAATAAAGAATTTAAAGAGTATTGTGAATCCAGTTCTTCCTGATAACTATTAATAACATGTTTTACAGTCATTGCGATAATTCTAGGCCATTTGGACTGGTTTATTTACCAGAAAAGGGCATTTTAAGGCATTTTGTAAAATACTTGTTATTATGCTAATTTTTGCATGCGAAACTGCGGCCGGATCTGACTGTTCATTATACTTCCTTGTTTTGACTTGAAAACATACTAAATATGTCTTTTTGTTTCAATAATGACCCCAAATGGCTCATTTGATTAACATATAACAGATTAATGACCAAAATAGCTTTTTAGGGGATCAGATGCAAGTAATTTGCTTAAGACATGAACAGGGGCCACATTTATCCCAAGCCGGGTATTACATAATATGCAAATTTAGCTCATTAAATAAATAATTTTTTTATAAAATTGTTATATCAATGGGAACTGTTATGATTACCTTTCATGTCAAACACATACAAAATAGTCAGTGATGCAACCAATAAGTACCACCCCTATGAATAAAAAGTGGACTTGCCACTTTTTAGAGCCATTTTGCGATGTCGCTCCGCTAATTAGACCCCCTCATAACAATTTTAATGCTATTTGAATATGTTTTCACCAAACAGTAACATAAAGACCACTCTTTCATACAATACAAAGTTAAGTCACCTAGACCAATGCTTAGTATAAAGACACCCTGATAAAGACAAAGGGGCCACAATTACCCCGGGGCCACAATTACCCCAGTCTCCGCCTATATTTAACACTCGTGCTCAATAATTCCTTCAATTCAGCCTAAGTTTAGGCTTTTCTGTTTTGCTTGAGGGGGATGTGCTATAATAGGCCTATAGTCATTATATCTATGAAAGATAGGCCTATAATTCCTAACAAATTTCCTGCGGACCTGACTTCTGCATGGGTATGAACCTGCTCAATAAGGCCTATATGGATAAATGCAAGTTAGCCTTTTTCTTTTTTTGACGGAGAAGGGTGCCTGAGGGGATGTGCTCCCTCAGAAGTTGGAGAATTGTTTTCAAAAAGTTATGAAAGGCACAATAAAGTCATTTGGTGTAAAAGTTTACACTTATTATTCGTATTATTTTGGGCATAACAGATTTCAACGGACCCGACTTGTGAGGGGAATATTATCCTCAAACTAAAAGCCAATTGGTGCATCATTTTGCATTAGGCCCCTATTATTAACTTATTTTTCCGACCATCATGATTAAGCATAGCCTATAGGCCATATAACCATGTCATGATAATGCATAATATGTATTTTAGAATGGATTTCCAGTGGATGCGACTTCCGTCACAAATTTCAAGCATGAACATAATTATGATGCGTAATGACTCAGAACGAGGCCAACTCTTAATCGTTTCTTCTTGTTTTCTTCCTTGTTTTCTTTCCACTTTTCCCCTTTCGTTTGCCTAAAAATCCCGGATATTGAAATGAGCCTGGGTGGCTGTGGCACAACAAAATTTTCAACCCAGTTTTGCTAATATTTTGTCCTGATTTTTGTAACATTTTCGTTCCGGTATTATTGGCAGTTATTTTATATATATGTTTTCAGTTGTCGGGTTATTTCTTTCAATTTTTGGGAAATCAGACTGAAAAAGTAGACCTTTTTCTTTTCCCTCCCTTTTCCGCCCTTCAATTTTTGTAGGGGGCACTATACTGCCCCAGAGTGGAGCCGTGCGGTGAGGCAAAAGTCCTCAAAAAAATCCTAATTTACGACCGTAGTGAGCAAAAAAATATGTTTTTTATGCTTTTTAGTCAAAAAAAGGTCCAAAGTTTGTGAAGAAGGTCCACTTTTTACAAAATCGCCCCCTGATGGAAAAAAAAAGAAACACTTTTTCAAAATCAGCACCCCACAAAAAAAACGGGCCTGGCTATGCCACTGCTCTATCACTCCCCTTCCTCTCCTCCTTTCCCTTCTCTCTTCTCTCTCTGTCTCCCTCATTTTTTTTAAGACCCGGGCTGCAGGCCCCAAAGCCCCACTCCCTGGGCAGTGGGCACGCGCCTGGTTTTGTTGATCTATTTTGAGCCACCTAATCATAACATAACCCTACCCCTATCAATAAAATAAAAGTGTCCATATTTCTCCGAATTCATCCCATGCACGTGTGCAAGAGTCAGGCCACGAGGTTAGGCCTGAACGTTTCCGTAGGGGCCTACCATTTTTAAAGTCATTTTTGAATATATTTTTCAAAAGTTGCCGCCACAATGCGTGCCAAAAATCGCTCCCCTCCCCCCTCGTTGACTGGCAAAAAATTCATTGTTCCCTCCTTTTTTTGCCTTGCCAAAATATTCACTCCCCCATGACTTGGGATTTTTGTTACTTCAAAACGTTGGATATGGCTCGATTTTGCCAATCTAAGTGTTTCTGGGACCATTTGTTAGAATTTGCACAGATAGAGATGATGTTTGCACAGGCAGATATTTGCTAAACATAGGAAAGCATATTCGATACAGTCACCTTCTTTCCGATATGCTGCATCTAGCCCCAAACTGTAAAAAAAAGCACGACGTATGTGATATCACAGACCCCGTATGTGAAATCACTGACCCGTCTTTGATATCAGAGACGTCTTTGAATTAGCAGTGCCCCCGAACTGATACTGTGTCCTCCCAGCATAATAGTGTTATGATTGCAGACCAGATCTGCTCTACTTTTTAATCCCTTGATTTTTGGTTTCTGAACAAAAGAGAAACCAAAACTAAAGATTTGAAATGAGGGATTGTAATTTCCTCTTGTGAAATGTTCAATTGCAAGCCTTCACAAAAACATAGGTGGTTCACTATTTTAGTCCCCATCAGCAACAATCCAATATGGGACATTTCCCATAATTATGCTTGGGGCTAATTTCTTTAGTGACCCAACAATGCTGACTGGCTGCATTTTATGCACTTGGATTACCATTTCATAAAATCCTGCCTTTGTGTCTTGTCTAGACTACATTAAGCATGTAGTCTTTCTTCACTTCAGTTGAAAAATTATTTCACACTTCAAGGTACCCTTACCAGGAGGAAGTCCAAGATCATGGTAGATATCACAGCCCTCAGCTGCTTTATTTAACTGCTTCTCATCAGCAGCCATAGAGCGTGCTCTAGCCTGCATTATATGGCGCTCTAACATCAAGGCTTCAGCCATCCGTCTCTCTCTTTCTGCTTGAATCTGAGAATGATGATACAATAACAATAAAATTAATATTATTATATTTGTTGTGAAGAATTTTAGTATGCAGAAACATTTTTGGTTAAAAAGGTGATTAATAGATGAGAAATTAGATCAGATTCCCAAATTTGATGGGTATAGGCCAGTTATAAAAACATTATAATCTAACAAAAGAAAATAAACCCATAAAAAATCAAATCAAACAGAAAAATTGAAAGATGTAGAAATATGCCAGTAATAATTACAAATAGTGCTCCAACTCAAAGAGCAAAAACATTTTGCAGTGCATGTGCAATTCATATATGCCAAGCTTAAGGCCATACCTCAGAATAGTATGAAGCAACTCATATATAGTTCAAAAGAAACAACACGTCTGTTCATGTACAGTGCATACCTTTCTGAGTTCCTCCACATATTTATCATGATAGGTGTCATCTCCACTCTTTGATTTGTTGAGATTCCGAACAATTTCTGACTCCACATCATCACGTGTGAACAGATCACGGAATGTGCGGGCCAAGATGTGTGTAACATCCTGAAATGCAATATGTTAGCATAGTAAGGGAACAAACCAAAAGATAGATCGATGAAGTCCCATGAACGGAACTAATTTAGTTTGAGAGGGTGTGGGTTACAATGTCAATTATGTTTCTTCTATGCTCTTATAAAATTTTGATCCATACGAGGGAGGGGGTCAGCTATGAAACAAAGCTAGCTATGTTTATAGGACTTCATTGATCTTTTGGCTTGTTCCCTAATATATATACAGTTATTAAAATGAATTACAACTATGATAAATAGCATGTTTTATCCATGCAAAGCAACAGACTGGTACAATTTGTTCCTCTTCATGTTTGTTTTGAATTAAGTGATCATATGAATTCCCATCAAAAAGTGATACAGGTGTTGTAATATTCTTCATCTATTTTTGAGTTCATTTGCCAAGACCAAATGAAAAAAGTTTTTCTGTTGACAGTTTTGCCAGAAACCTAGCTTTCTTAAAGCATTGATGAACCTCTTTCAATCCCATGATATTCTTGTTCAGAATTTTGAGGGTACACATTCTGGTTTATTAAATCCCTGATTGTCTTTGCAGTTCCTGGTGTTACCAATGCATATCAGCTATTTTGGTTTCCCTTCAGGTTGCAAAAGAAAAGTTTTTAAGATAAACTTATTGCTCACATAGTTAGAATGGATTAACTTACCTGAGAGCGACCTGATGATGGCCTCTGTAAAAACATAGGAGGCTCATCATGGTAGAAGCGACTCAGCTTGATAATCGACATGGTGGCGCTCTCACTTTATCTCTCACCTAGGGAAATGGATATGTATATGCATATCTGTAAAGAATAAAACTGGAAAAAAGAACAATAAAATGAATGCTAGCTACAGAGGGGAAAAAATAATATTTGTTTTCAAAGTACTTTTTTTCTTATGGTCTGCATTCTGTCAAATGCTTATCTATAATACTAATTCTTCTTTAATAGTATAGATGCTGTTAATGCAACAGCAGATCACACAGCAACCAATCACAGATGTGTGTTAGATCATGGAACTCAGTCCTCAATGATAGTCAGTCATTTATCTTTTGGTCGTTATATGACTATCATTTGAGGGACTGAGTTGTTATAATATATCTTCCGAGGTGCAATTTCAGACAATAGCTGGGGATTAGTGGGACAGAGGTTATCTATTGAATCCTTTCATGACCACTGAAACATAGTCAAGTCTGCCAAGGACACTCGGCACAAATTGAAAGACCATGTCAACTCTCGACAAAAGAATGCATGCATGTCAGGTCATCGACACCAATTTGGTGTTTGTTATGACACCAATTTGGTGTTTGTTATGCTCCTCGAAATTAATACCTTACAGTCTATGTCTGGATGTGTGTGTGGTAATGGATACACCATGCCACAAAAGTATAACTCCAAAATTATTTTAACATTTTTTATTCTTCTAATGGAAATTAATTTATTGCCACTTGTGATCCTGTGCAAATCTGTCTTCTACATGCTGGTTGGATGTCTCTGTTGCTTCTGCATATCTTGGCTGTAAGGATGCTATGTTGGGATATGAATAGATCAATTATAATTAAAATACAATGCTACATAATGTTGTTGGGCTGGACAAACCTATGTAATAATATCGCCAACCCATGGCACACATGCACTCTCCTCACTCCTTTTGATTTTCCCATGTTTATTATTCCCACTGCTTTAAAGGCAGCATGTTTATATACGCGATGTCGTGAGATGACGCGAACTAAATGATACACGTTGGCTTTTTTTTGATGCGGCGTGTTGATACGTGAAGACGCAAGATTCTTTTGTTTGACGCGATGTAGTTGTTAGGTAGACATCACATAGTAACTGATGCTCACTATTTTGAGGTCCCTGGATATTTTAAAGGTACCGTATTTTTGCTCATTTTTAGACTTTAATCATTGAAGATTGAACAAAATGAGGTGAATATGCAGCGTAACTCGGGTCGACGGTGAATGATTAGGTTTGCAAATGTGAAATTAATATCTCTTCCACAAATAAGAAACATCACAATATGTGGGCTCATTTTGGGCTCTAAGGATGTAGCTGAGGAACTCTCTCACGGACAGTTTGGGCATGCACTGATGATTTTAATCCCATTGTACCAGGGTTTGGGCATGTGTGGATGATTTTAATCCCACTATACTAGTCTATACTCACAAAGTTGAGGTAATTGATCTACATTGATCTCATCTTTTGGGTGAGTTCAAAATTGAGTTGGCAAAACCTGCGATCTTCATGGGAGTAATTAATTTACTTAGTGCAAAAGTGGTCAAAATATTGCTCTGCAAAATGTCTTGATTTTCATGATTTGGATTTATCATATTGAGCAGCATTCTACTTGTGATGTTTCTACACTGTGTAGAGAGGGTCTACAGCATCTCTGAGGTAAAACTGACAAATACAAGGTTAGGTATGCCCACATTGCTTATTACAGGGGGCCTCATTCAACTCCTACTTGTGACCACAGAAATGGCTTAACTGTGTAATCCCCATAGGAAAATACAAAAATGTGAAATTTAGATGCCAGAAACCTTACGTAGAAAGATAAAAAGTGTCAACTGGTATACTTTGATACAGAAGTTATCATACAGTGATAGTAATTTGTTTTCAAATAAAATCGCTTTTCTGTAAAATGGATCGCCATACTGAAAAATGTTGCATGTACTTGCTTGTTTGTACAGTAATTCATTGTAAGGTACCGTCAATGATGGTCACAGAACTTGGAAAATTACATTTGCCCATAACTTCGCTAATTTTTGTCCTACAGACATGGTTGACCCCTCATTTTTTAAGTTAAATAATCACCTTTCTGAATAAATCAATTTCAATGTGAAATATCATACTTGAAAATTTGATGATCATACCTAACAAGGTATATTTCTTGATGCTTGAAGTTTGGATTTCTTAAACGTACAGTGCATCCCTGTGGCTATGTACCGCTGCAAGACTCAGGTCCGTAGATGTCATTATGACATGTTTATGATAAAGTCTGAAGTCTTTCTGGCAGGACTAGTTTTTATCACGAAAAGTTTTGCAACTCGGTAATTTGTTATAGATATTAATATTTTGTGACATTTATAATTAAAACAATTAACACTGAAGACACCTTATAGAACCTGCTACAACTTGAGAACAAGTCCTCAAACGTTCTTCTCTGGCACGGAACTGTCATGACTGTGTTGACGTTCGTTGATGATAAGCTTACCTAAACTAAATGCTAAATTAAATTATATTTAAATCCGTTTGACAGTTACATTACTGACCTGTTTGCGTAACTAAGAGAGGTGACGATAAAGTGACAATTCTCAAATCTTTTATTTGTTTGTTAACTTACTATATACACAGTTGAATTACCTGGGGCAAATCATGAATTTGTCACGAAAAATAATCTACCGTGTAGGCCGCCATGATTGTTTTCCGTTGCTACGGATTGTATGAGGGCGCTATTTTTAGTCTTGGAGTGACCAGGGGGTGACAAGACCATCATGTTGATTTCGCCAAAGAAAGAAACAGAACAAATCTATCAATTTAAGGGGTTGTGCAATAATATTATGAGCACTGGAGGAGGGTAAAGTGGGGGAGGGGCAGGGGTGCAAGAATTTTGTAGCCATCTGAAAGGGGGAGGGGCAACCAACTTTTTGGCAAGCCGAGAGGCCGCGCGGGGAAGAGAGTGACACACATTCATGGGCCGATATGCTCTCTTAAGAGGCCTAGTGTGCAAATTTCAATGATCGCTGCTCATGCAACACACATGCAATATGTCTATGTCTAGACAATTTGCAAATTGGGATCCCAAAAATATGGCATGTGCAAACTGGGGGGGGCAATTTTGGCATGCCGGGGCATTTTTTTGGTAGGCCGATTAGAAAATTACACTGAAAATCTTTGCTAATGTTGACGATGCATCCCGGCGGGTGCTGCATTCTGAAGAAACTAAATTGCACCTCCAAGTTTTTAATTATCCAAAACTATTAAAGCAATTGTTTGAAACTGCATTGGGAATGTTATTTTAAACCACACCATTGATCTCGATCGGTCAGATCATATCAACAATCTTTTCATCATCATTGCTTCTTCTGAACTTTGGAACAATTTTACCATATCATTAAAATTTAAAAATTCTAAAACTCTTAAAGAATTTAAATCTTCTTTGAAAACACATTTATTTTTGAAAAAATCTTTATTAACATATCATCTCTTGATATAATTACACACATAACAATAAGATAAATGTACTATAATATTGTAGTTTACATTTTTAAGTATATCAGTATTAAAACAATAAAAATATTAAATGTGACAACAATGCATGAAATACATACAAGATGCAGTTTAGACTTGCAATAATTTAAAAATGCCTATAAATAAATAAAATCAATTGATCTACCATTAATATCAACTAAATACTGTATGCAGGATTCTTTTTGAGGGTGCAGATTATGAAAAAGTGGACCTTTTTGTGGGCAATTTTGTGAAAAGTGGACTTTGGACAAAAATAAAACCTGGATTTTTTGGCTTGCTACACAAGCAAATTGTGACTTTTGTGAAACAGTTAACTCCTCTGCGTATGGGCCTGTTTGTGGTCCAATTCGGCAACTTTGATCATCCCAGGTGCAACTTGCCAAGAAGCCACCCCAAATACACAATTTTGAACTTGTGCTGGGAACTTTTTCAATCAATTGCCTATAAATTCTGTTACAAAACAAAGAATAATTAAGTTGTTGAAGATAATTTTCAATTCACAAAATATAATACAATTTCAGACCAATTTTGTCTCAAAATGCCCTCTTAATTGATTTTTGCTCTGTTATATTAAAAAAAATATGTAGCAGATTTGAATCTGCCTAAATGATGGTAGAGCTGAAGGAGTTAAAATTGAAATGTTCATTTCTATTACTGACTTGCATAAAAAGTTCATTTGTTTGATTTTTCTAAAGATATTTTCAGGCATATATCTTCCATTGTTTTGGTCACCTTCAAATCAAATACTTATAAACAATATCAGGACACCACCATGGATGTCACCCGAAGCACCAAAACTTGCTGCAAGTCTTCACATCAATTCTCACTGAAAGTTCTCTTACTCTCCCCAAATTAATACATTTCTTACAAGTTGACATACCGGTACATAATACCTTTAATACAAATACTTTTATAAGACAAACACACACACACATTTCATTTAGTTTTTGAAAAAAGGATTAATTTTTATCACATAGATCTATAACTACAGACCTTTTCTTTTAGTGACTGATGAGGTGACTTTTTCATTATTTTAAACATTCATTATTTAGTAACACATACCAGGCTTTTAATGGTAACCAATAAAACATTGAAGGCAAGAAAATGATGGGTCAATTAATATACTATAATTATATAAAAGTAGTGTATGCCTTATTTTGGCCCTTTTTTTGAGCATGCGGTGTTTATTATACACACAGGAAACTATCAAAAGTAGTAAAAACATTGAAATATTCAAAATTTTCAATAAGATGGCAAAAATAACAAATTATTTCTGCAAAGTGACTTTCTGATGAAAAAGGTGACACAAGCAGACAACAGGAAAATCACTATCAACTTTCATCAGCCTAATTACAGTAACATTGACATGGCCGGTTAATCACAGCGTTCCATAAAATCTGCATTGACAAAGTTTAACATCATGTGTAATCAAACAAAAGTGCACATTGTACAAGGAAATTTTACATGATGCCAAGAATCCAATATTTTTTTTGCCAATCATGGGGGGAGGGGTACCAATTAAGGACAGCATCACCCTATCAGAGGCATATCAGTATTGTAGGTCTCGAGAACAGGTCTCCGTCTCGAGGCCATCTCGAGACCTGGTTTTGCAGGTTTCGGGTCTCGGATGTCTTGGTCAAGTCTCGGTCTTTAACGTTTCTTAGTTCAAGACCTGAAGAAAAAGATATGATTTTCTGTTGTTGTTCATTAGTTATTCCGTACACTAAATTTCAATGTATGTTGAAGAAATTGTTAAGAATAAAGATACAGAAATCATTTTCATAATAGTGATATGTATGAGTTTAGGGAGTTAACAATAAATTTAGTTATAAATGAATCAAAAGTGAGCATGTTCGGTTGAGAGCTTCCAATTTCAGTTCATGATTAATCATAGGTGGGCAGGTGGCGGAAGCGGGGGACACGTTCCCACTAAACTTTTGTTAGGGGAACATCCAAAAAAGCATAAAAGAAAAAATAAAGCAACAGTTGCCCTGTGCAGTGTATATATCTTCTTTTCAGCATGAAAAACACTGTACTTTGGGCCCATATATGGTAAAATTTCTCAATTTTGCACGCTTTGTGCACTGGCCCATCGTGTGGAAAATACACTTTCATTTGGGTTCAAAAAAGTCCAAAATTGCTTCGTGTGCAAAAAACGTCCCAGTAAAACCGGAACAAAACAACCCCCTCAATTCTAATGCTTCCGCCACCACTCTGATTAAGCCCTGTGGGGGGTACTCAGTACAAATGGCCATATGGGGGACGTGTCGCAAACATGGGTAGCATTTTCAGCCTTTTGTATATCAATGGTCCCCTTTTCTAGGCCAAATTTGGTATATGGATGGGTCCTTTTTTCAAAAGTTTCAAAATGTTTGCAGGAAAATATCCCAATTTTGCTTTCACTTGAGCCAACGTTTTTGAAATTTTCCCAAAATTTAGAGGAAAAATTGTAAAAATTGGTCTCTGTCTCGATCTTGGACGGGCAGGTCTTGGTCTCGGTCTCGTCTTGACTACAACACAGAGCTGAGAGGTGGATGATCTGCTAGCAACTATTACAACTGCTTAAAATATAAAAATAAATTTGAAAATATATATACATTTCTAAAATATCAAATGTTTTACTAGCACCAAATGATAAAACATCACATTCAGTTTGACTGATTTTTGTAGAAAAATATTTCAAAGCTTTGAAAGCTATATATCTATTACCGCACCATCAATATTTTTCCTTGTAGATAAGAGCATTTGTATTATATAGTACACCAGTCCAGTCTAACACACTTTGGGTGTTTTGAAAATGTGGATTGATACATAGAATAAAGCACACCTTGTGGATTAGAAATTGATAATGATTCTTAAAACTAGAAAACAAAAGAATCTGCATACTTGTTATGAGGTGAAAATCTCAGAATCATCTTTCTCATTTTTGTTTGATCTCACTAGGATCTCAAGCATGTTCATTTGTCAGACAACAATTCCAAGGTACATTTTTGAAACTATGATCAAAAGTAGCACACAATTTGGAATTTATTTTTCATATTTGTGACCTGCTATCAGCGTAAAGTCGCAAGGTGTTATAGTCACTCAAAACGTCCTGGCTACTGCGCCGGTGTTCACTCATCTGTTAAAGCCATTGAGTATGTCTGTGTGTTCTTTGTGAATGTGGGTACAATGGGCCATTCACAGAGGATAATACTACTGGCTTATACAGGTGGCGGCAAACAAAGAATATAGACTTAGTCAGACCAAATATCTCGAAACTACCAGCTCAACAAAATGAGTATATAGTCGCGGCAACTTTAAGCTGATTTTGTGGTAGCAGATCACATTTGTGATGCGATCAAGCAAAAACAGTCGGAACTCGGAAATATCAAATTTTCAGTTTCTTATGGAATAGTAAAAAGCATTTACAAAGCTGGATTATGCAGAAACCCCCATTAAAATTGAACAACCAGTTCCAAAGATATGAGCAATTAAAGAGTTTCCAAAATAAGAGGAAACAAAAGGAAATATTTTGTTTGTTTGGCTATATCTCAAAATCAATATTTCCAAGTTCTGACTGATTTTGCTTGATTGCATCACATTTGACCACTTATATTTACTGATATCTCAAATTTAGGAAAAGAAAAACATTTGAGAGATCGGATTGCAACATTTGCACAGTATTTTTTGTGGGGCATGATCGAGAGCACATCAGACACATCAAATTGCAATTTGAATATGAGAATGTCTTTTTGATATTAATTGATTTTGATTTTTTGAGATTTGCGATATAATACAAATTTTATGGAAAATTATTATAAATTGATATTTTTGATATTTAAGAGTCCTTGAAGTAAACTTTATAAATCTAATGATATGTACTTAAAGTGTATGTAGTTGGGAGTAAAAGCTGTCCATCATACAAAACTTTTGACATTTATTCAAGAAAAATTTTCCCAGAAAAGACCTATAATCTTCAATATGAAATGTCAAAATTGTCAAATGTCTGGATTTTCCTCCCAGCTACATACACTGTAAGTACATATCATTAGATTTATAAAGTTTACTTTGAGGATTGTTAAATATCAAAAATATATAAAATATCAATTTTTAATAATTTGCCATAAAATTTGCATTATTGATATCAGAAAGACATTCCTCATATTCAGAATGCAATTTGGTGTATCTGATGTGCTCTCAGCATTCTTTAATGTATTTGTTTTCTAAATTTGAAATACCAGAAAATATTAAGAGGTCAATACTATGAAAATTGTATATTTTTCCATCTGAACTATTCATATTACTTTCATACTCAATGTCTCAATTTAGAGAAATACGATGGCATATCAGGATTAATGCTATAATCATCAACACCCTGAGTTGTAGATGTCTCGTAGTCTTCCACAATAGTTGGTACATAGTCATCTAATGCCCAATATTGGACATCGCCTGAGCCTAGTAGAAGGAATACGATAAACCCAAGCATGAAGAAACCAAAGGATATCCAGAAGACTATCTGCCACTGTCCGATGGTGTTCTGTACATGGGGAAAATGGGAACAGTGTTATAGTTATCTTGGTAACTGTAATTGGGGTGAAAGAGAATACAATTTCTTTGAGTTATAAGAAAGGGAAAGGGAAAGGGATAATGACAGAGCTGAGATGGAGTGACTGACTGACTTTCAGAAAGACATATACAAAGTGGTACACAAATATACAGATTGACAGACTGGCAACTGAGAGACAAGCATATTTGTTTGTTTGTTTACCTACATTTGTAGGTTAATCCAGAAGGGACACATATTGAGGTCCATGGAAAATCCATGGTCCAGAAGTATGCAATTGCACAAGCACGGCTACTCTAGACTACATAGTTAAAAGGATGAAAAACTACCAAGAAAAGAGAAAGTAAAGAAGGCCACTCCCAACAATCAAATGTTTGTGCTTTTTATCTGATGTACAGCACATTGAAACTTTGGTCTCATGTACTTTATAATTGTAATTTGTTTATGTACAATAACAATTTTGCTCTCAGTCCTTGGGTCAAGAGATAAGAAACTGGGAATTTTCCCTTGCCCCAATGGACCAAGTGACAGATACATAGACAAACATAGAAAGCATGTACAACAGAAGCTCCAAACCTGACTTTGTAGGTGACCCTGGTTTTTGAAAGTCAGACCCATCACCCTGGGGCACTCAAATTTGGTATAGGTGTGTGGCAGAAAGCACTGCACTGGGTCTTGGGAACTCAATGAGATAACAAATTGGCCTGGAAACTGATTAAAAGGTCTTAAGATCCGATTCTTTTCAATTTTGGGGGGTCTTGGGAACTGAATTTTGTCTTGTTCTATTTTACTATAGAGTTGAAAATAATCAATAATGAAAACTTTCTCAATGTTTTGGCTTGCTAACTTACATTTTGAGTTTTTTCTTTTGAGCTGGGGTCATAAGAACTGAAGTATGCTCCAACTGGAAGTCTTAAGAACTGCTGAAGAGGCACTAAATGGGCCGGTTTTAACCACCTTTTAAAGTCAGTGCCGCCCCCCCCACATCCTCATGTTGAAATTGGACCGCATGTCCCCCTTATAATCTTGTGACCCCATCTTTTGAGCTCATTGAGGTCATGATACCATTGGTTGGGAACCCACAGACAGACAGACACCCAGACAGACAGACAGATTACAGACAGAGAACAAGGAACTTACATTGTCTTCTGTGAGCACACCTACTGTAATTGGTGCCAGGAAGCCAGCAGCAGTGCCAGCTGAGTTGGAGAAGCCCATCAGTAAGCCAGCATATCTAGGCGCTATGTCTAAATGATTCACTGAGTGTCCTGACTGTACTAGGCCTTGGCCTACACTAGCAAGGCAAAGGTATAGCATGGCAAGTACTGTATCACAGCCTACATAGCCTACCATAACCACACCAAATCCTGATAAGATTAGACCTGAAACAAAGAAAATACAACAGATTACAGGTACATTAAGAAATTCTTGGCCAAGCTTGAACATTCGTGTTGCGTCCATGTAGCGTACTAAGCCTGTACGCAATATAAAGCGTGTGTATACTTCTTCTGTACCGCGCTATATGTGCGTGTGTTTATCGCGGAGCCACTAGCATTCACAATGTTTGAGACTGGCCAAGAATTACTTCATTTACCTGTAGTACAAATTGTCACAGTCTATCAAGGAAAAGAAAAAAAAGAAATCTGATCATTTATACCAGATGACCAAACATTTAGAGCTGTTATTCACTTACCAATGCTATTGAATATCTTCCTAGTTTTATTTGTACTAAGTATACCAGATTTGCGTAGGAAATCAGCAAGGAATCCTCCAATCACTGATACCACAAATAGAAAAACATACGGAAGACCAGATAGAAATCCACTCTGAAATGTAAAATGAAATCATTTATAATAACAAAGAATTTGATATTTACGAGTATGTCAGACAGATGTTGACATCGGGCCTAGACAACATCAAAAACTCCCCCATTCGTGCTGAATATAAAATTCGCATTTATGTACAATATTTGCTTCCATCCTTGAGGTATCATTTTACTGTGAACGACATGTGCGCATCCCTTCTTGAAAAGCTGGATGCCCTTGCCAACAGGTATTTAAAGACATTTTTTGGTATTCCCCACCCTGGCACCATGGCTTTCGTTCACATGCCAAAAGGTTTAGACATCAAATCTATCTCGGATTTGTACCGTGAAGCTCATTTAACAGCGCACATCTCTTCTAGAGTTAAAGGAGGTCCCCTTGTCAACCACTGTCTTGACACTCGTCTCAATAGGGAACAATCCTGGACTAGGAAAAAATCTATAACTCATGAAAGTGAATCGGTTTTAAAATTGTAAATAAATCTGTTGACACTCCTCTCAAAACTATTTAAAAAAATGCTAAAACCTATCTGAAAGATAAAGTTCAAAAAATGTGGCACTCGCATGTTAAAACTCTCCTTGTCCAAGGGCGATTTTTCGATCTTCTTGCTCTAGAAACAACATGTCACCATTGGAAGAGCATTATTTACAATCTTCCCCACGGTGTCCTGAAATTTTTGGTCAATGCCCTTGGTGACACAATGAATAATAAGACCAATCTCAAACGATGGGGCAAAGCAGCATCTGATAAATGCAGAACTTGCGGGAACTGTGAGACCCTCCACCACGTGCTTAACCATTGCAAAACTTCCCTTGAACAAGGTCCGTTCACATGGAGACACAACAACATTCTCAATTATATTGTCAAAACCATAAAATTGGGCTTTATTAATGATGTTAGTCCTCCCCAAATTTTGTCCGACTTGGTAACCAGAGCAACTAACATTCCACCCCCCACAACAATTCCTTTTGAATGTTCAACTACAAACCTGGTTCCTGATATTTGTCTTTTTGGAAAAACATTAAAATTAGTCATCATTGAGCTCACTGTCCCTTTTGAATTCAACGTTGCTAAAGCTCATGTTCGAAAGTGCAATAAATATGCCCCCTGGTCGCTGACATTGAAGACTCTGGTTACGGAAGTTAGTCTTATTTGTTTAGAAGTAGGTTCAAGAGGATAAATTACTCCAGTCAATATTCATCGTTTAAACGAAATCTTGAAACTGTGCAATAACCCGACATCCTTCAAAATATTCAGGATAATCTTTCAAAACTGGCAATTGTTTCATCTTTCAGTATTTTTCATTCAAAACAAGAGCCTTCCTGGATTTGTCCACCGTTTTTAGAAATTTAATATTTTTATATTGTTAATCTGGGTGTCTGGTCTGTTTTAGGCTGCTCTTTTTACTCTTCTGATTGTAATTTTATATTATGCCTTTTTATACAAAGTTTTATAACATGTCTTGTATTTGTGTGTGTTTAAACTTATGTCTTGCGTGCCACCATCAACATGGGGCACTGATCAAGACTTGCATATTTTTGTTTTCCTTTTTAATGAATAAAAGTGATGTAAGATTGATATAGAAGCTAATCCAGAGGTGGCTAACTTTTTTGGATATGAGGACCACATTGCAAAGTTCCACAAGTTGATGGGCTGCATATTACTAAATTAGTTTTGTATTATTAAACATGTTATCTTAGTAAGAAAATGCTTTGCAATCTGCATTTGAAATTCATGAGGGCTGTACATGACCTGCTGGCTCCAGGCCACCCATGACCTATACTGCTTCAACCTAGAAGACAAACCAAATCTGGGGCATCGGGGGTCAATGCTTTGTGTCACATGTGGTGCACTCGGCAAGTACAAATTGCGCAGCAGTTGGGCGCCAAAGAAGCATTTACACACACATTGCACTGAAATAATTATTCTCATACCTCCAGTTTCCGAGGTCTATTTTAATACTTTGTACTTCTGAGTTGACGGACTATAAACACTGATTTTGGTGCTGAGTGACTTATGCTGTTGAGGTTGTGGTTGTAGTTAATGTTGTTGTTGTTATTTGGCGCTTTGTAAACATGTTTACATATGTATGGATAATGGAATAGTCGGAATAATACAATCTGCACCCTAGCACTTATGGAGGCCTTATTACCCTAAATTTAAATTTGTACTCCATCACTGAGCAACAAGCGATTGGTTTCTAGCCAATGAAGTAACATGCTTTTTGTGGTGCGGCCCTGATTTGGTAAAATGATCTAACTTGGAAATAGCTGTTTTGAGAAAAAGAGCTTTTAAAGGGCATTTCGTGATCCACAGCCTCATCCCCCACTTTTCTCAAAAAAAGTTGAGATTTTTATATCACTGGAAACCTCTGGCTACATAATGTTTATGTACAAAATATTTCTTGCAGATTAATTCGTTTTGCAAAGATATCGTGAAATTTGAATTTCGTTCTGGTGCACCAGAACGAAATTACAACGCATTGTCTATGGAGCAGTGTAATACACATAATCATGCATAACTCGCAAACGCAAAATCGGAATCAACTGAAATTTTGGGAATAGGCTTTTTTCGTGGATATGTACTGAAAAATGTCATAAACAGAGGATGCTAGGATCACGAAATACTCCTTTAAGATTGAACACTTGACGTTTTTCTTTTTGAATAAAATAAATTATCAAACACATCTAATATCTTAGAAAATATATAAATCTTTTTATTTGCAAATATTTGGCTAATTTGGTTGAGTAATTTTGAAATAACAACCACTTTTAGGGAGTTAGATTCTTTTACATTGTTTTACCTCGTAACAAAAATAAACATAGCGAGACTCATTTATTTGGTAAAATGATCTATCTTGAGATAGGTTGTTTTGCCGTGTTAGCATTAATGTGTTAGGCTTTGTTTGGCGCTCCCTAGGGTCTTGGCTAATGCGGTAAAATGATCTAACTTTGAGAATATTTTACCATATTAAATACACAGAAAGTGACCAAAAAGTGTCAAGATAGGTTCTGCTATCTTCATAATGAAGCATGGTGGTGATTTGAGGATGTCACCAATGGAAAGAGCACACTCACATTACCCAAGATATGGATTTATCTCAAAATGTCCAAATTTCAAGTTAGATCGTTTTACCAAATCAGGGCCGGGTGTTGGGAAAAGCACCCTACCTCATTGGTCATAATACCAATCGTTCATCACTCAGCGATGAAGTATAAATTCAGCTTATTCTCATGCCCCCCATAGCGCCGCCACTGGCCATGCACTTGGCAAATCACATGGTACATCATGATTGGTACATCAGGCTGCCAATTTATGGGGACCACTTATGGTAATCCAGCATTCATCAGTATGCAAAAATCCTGACGATCTAAGAACTATTGCCTTTCTTACAGCGTTTCTGATTGGTAAATTATATGATACAGCCATTAGAGTGACCAATTAAAATACACCTTCTATATATTTAAGCTCCTTCAGTCCTACCACCATTCTTACCATGATGCTGATTGGCTCAATAAATCATAATAGTCTTCTTGTAACCAGAGGCGGATTTAAGGAAAAGGGCCCTGTCAGCAAAATATCCTGGGGGCCCAATAGTACTAAGAGTTGAAATCAGGATCGCATAGCGTGCCTGAATTTTTGTCGGGAGGAGGGTAAGAACAAAATTTGGTAGTGATCATTAGTTCGGCCCAATGTTATGAGATACGTGCGCATAGTGCGCGAACATTAATTCATTTCATGAAGTAAAAGTTGATGTAGGCCTACATAAATTTCGCGCAAAGCGAGCGAAAATTTGCAATTTCACACTATTCTATACCCAAATCGAGGGTTTATCAGATTTGTGAGTGTTTAAACGGTACTAATGAACAAGGAATATTTCCTTTTCTGTTTTTGCTTGATAGTCAAGAAGCAAGCAAAATCCCAGATTAAGGTCCAGAATCAGTTTTAATATCATAATCTGACCTCAAGGAATAGGAAGCCAATACGTTAGTACGCGTGAATTTTGACATGGGGGGGTGGGGTTGGAAAAAATTCTTAAATCCAGAACCTTTTGGCGACAAAATAAGTTTATTGCACAAATGCGTGCGTAGCGCGAAAAATGTTGCCATTTTAAAACTAAACTGTTAAAACATGGTGCAAAACGGGGAATTTATCCCCCATACACCCCCGGATCTACGCCTATGCACCTTAGGGCCGGATTTGCCTTTTGGGGGTCTGTTTTAGCCCAAAATGAAGTGCATTTTGCTATATATAGGGCCAGTGCACGCCTCGCACGGACAAAATATGCAATTTTACCCTATTTTGGCTTAAAAGGTCTAAAAAGGAAGTTGCACAAGGTAATATGGGCGGGGATTTTGGGGGCCCTGGGCCTGGGCCCATTTGGGCCCTGTAGCCCATAATATTTGACATTATGAGGCTCATGTACCCTGGGGCATAAATGTTAAAACAAAGGGCCAAGTGGGCCTATAATATTTGACCTTTGGAACTCATGTACCCATGAATAGTTATCATATTTTAGTTGAGAAACGACTGGCCCTTTGTATTGACATTTGGGCCCCCGGAAACTTTTGATCTTGGATATCTGGACCAAAATTGGCAAAATTCATATCTAATGGGAAAGACCTTTTAGGCTTAATAAGTGCATCACGGTCCACATACGGGGTCCTTTGTAGTTTTAGAGCCAGCTTTGATGATACGCTTATATCTAACATTGGGGGCCCTGGACCCATACTAGATGCTCTAGGTACCAATTCGTAGTCCTGATTCTATAGAAATTGTATTCCAATATATTAAATTTGGGCCCCTGGGGCCCTTGACCTTTGACCTCTTGCTGTGGCCAAAACGGGAAAAATTTAATGAAACTTTTCAAGAATTATAAATGCGGACATGAATAGAATATATATTATTATAACCTTTTCAGTACTGTTTTACACATCGCACCTTTGAACCTTGCAGAAAACAATTAAAGAAAAAAAAGCAGGGGGCCCTTTGGCCAAAATAACAGGGGGGCCTTGTCAGCAACTGCTGACTTGCTGACAGCTTAAATCCGCCACTGCTTGTAACCAATCAGCACATAGTACTCATGGGGTTAAGGTTTCAGCTGTACACTGAGGCTTTGTTTGTTGCTTTACTCACCTGAGATACGTCAAACATGAGGATGTTCTTCAAATAATTTGGTAGATTTGTAATAAGTGTATAACCACCCCAGTTATAGGCAAAATTGCAGATTATTATAGCCCACACTGGTCCTGAAGTTAACATAGCTAATAGCGGAACATAGAGGGTAGTCTGAAAGGGAAAGATTAACAAACATTTTAGACAGCATTTAGTGGCTTGCAATAAGAGTTTAGTGGAACTATCAGTGATTTCCTAAATCAGACAATCTTTACAAAAAATCATCAGAAATTAGATTTTTTTGCATTAATGTAACAAAGTTGAATACTTTTACTGGCTATATATCAAAATCAATATATACTATGATCAGCTTGTAATAGGCAAGAATTATTCATTTTTTGTTACTACACGTATAATTAGCTAATCTGTCTGTACAAAAAAAAAAAAAAAACAAAACCCTCTAATGGTGACCCGCAGGTCAAATTGCTAGAATTGTACATTAAACACACCTAAACAGACACAATGCAATTTGCAGGCAGCAGCTTAATCAGCGCCAATATTGCAACATTGAAACAAACAACTATACAAACATCCAACCAAACCCAACCCCATCCCCCAGTAGGCAATGAGGACAAAGTGCCTTGCCCAAGGACACAACATGTTGGCACGAGCGGGGCTCGAACTCGCAACCTATGGATTATGAGTCGGGCGCCTTCTCCACTCGGCCACACATGCTCCACGTACGCTATTCTATGTCAATTCACGATGATATGAGTCCTGTCGATTACAAGCTAATCAGAGTATAGTAGCGGCAAATGACTAGTTTAGCTTAATCATAAATTGTTTGTACACATGTACATTGTATGCACATACAAGCAAAGTAATCAAGTAATACAAGTAATCATGCTGTCAATTCTACAAATGATCCCTTTACTTCAGCCTCAACAAATACATACCACTTTGGTAGAGCCTTTACTCTTCTGTATATATTCTCTCTCCTCTTGTGATATTCTCGGATGTTTTTCAGGAGTGTCATGTATAAATAGCATCCAGAAAATGAACCATAAAATACCAAGAGCGCCTGAAAGACATAAGATCATTTGAGTTCTTTATTTTCTTAAATAAATCAAAAGGACATTCAACATTACATACAAATGGACAAATTATATGAATTTTATTATGTAAAGCAGTAGCTAGGCTAACTTTGGAGATGACAGTGCAACTGGGAAATACTATCTATTAGCATCTAGCTTTAGGCTCAGTTATTAAAAAAAAAACAAACTTTTCAATGTCAAATATTTTGCACTTCAACAAGACTAGTGATAGAAATTAATTGCTGGTAAACCAAGCCTAGCTGGCTGGGTATCTTGAGCATCAAAGTGTAACCCATGCTCCTTAAGCATCCCTCACAACAGAGTATCTGATGGTAGTTTATTTGCTGCCCTAAATGGCCAATCCTAAATGGGTGACGGAAGTGTCACCAAAAATGGACCTTTTTGGCAAAAAATAATGAGGCCACTATAATGCTCAAAATCTAATCCTTTTACAACATTTTTTGTAAACTCTCATGCGTACCACTCTACATCCATATCAAAAGGATGCACTTGTCGGCTGCTACATGTGTCTCATTTCACATAATAACTAGGAATAAATACCAAACTCATCTCAAGTGGAGGTCACTTCAAATGATCCCCAAGTCACATGGTTAAGGATGTTCTCTGTATTCCTAAACCATATGACTCTGAGATGATTTGAAGTGACCTCCACTTGAGACGAGTCTGGTATTTATTCCTTAAAATGAGACACATGTAGCAGCAGACAAGTGCATCCTTTTGACACCAGGACACAGAGAAGGGGTAATTCTGACATTCAGAAGAGAAGTCCTGATTTTACTCTGGTCCCACATTTGTACATTATGAGCACCATAACTGATTAACTGATTGAGTCAAAATCCATGACACACCTCACCATCTACCAACCTGACAGGTAGAAGACCGATGGCCAGCCTTCAAGAAAATTGGAATCACATAATACTCCTGCTATAGGATAGGCAAAGATCGTTCCAAACATGGAACCTGATGTGGAGATGTTGATGAGTTTGGTATGTTCTAGTGGTGGTGCCCAATGGGCTATCATGGCGTATATGGCTGGAAATGTGACACCCTGAATGAAATGAAAATACAGGTTGAATATGCGGATGAATCATGGAGAATACACCGATATAGTGGTGCAGAAATGTGAGAAACAATTTTTCAATGGCATGGGAGCATAACAAACTATGCTCATCATGATTCATTAATGCACTGTGATCAACATTCTGTTACACCTCTTGTACACAACACCCAGTGTCTATGGGTCCTGTGGCCGGTCCATAACAGTGCATTGTTTTGCACTAATTGAATGAGTAAACATATCTAACAATTCATCAAGTTTCTAATATATATTGTCATGTTATGATTTCGTAACTGGATTTGACTAGCTCAGCAACACTTGTTGTCGTAACACATATTAGAATGTAGGACTTGTCATCTTCTTTAGGGGTGAAGGTTACACTAAATGTTTTCCATAATTATGCATTCAACAACTCTCTCTGATGCTATTTGAGAGGCCATGAATAATTTAAGGATTAAGATGCTGACACCAATTAGACACTAGTACATGTATTTTATGTCACTGATGATTAGGGCTCAACCGATATGGCATTTGTCTACCGATCCAATATCGATTTTATAATAACAGCCGATATCCAATCCGATCTGATATTGGTAAAAAAATAAAAATCAATTTTTTTTTCTTTTATTAATTTTAAGTTTTAAGTTTTAAGTTTTCGGCGACTTTGGAGAACCACTGGACCTATTCTCAAGTGCTAAGATCATTACGATCATTACGATCATTCACAGTTAATTTGGAAAAAAGATTACATTAGGGGTTTTGCATGTGATTAAATATATTATGTGGACTTTTTCCATTTACTTAACCCTAATGCTCATATTTTTTCCCTGTTTTTCAAGGTATTTTTTGAGCAGGGGTGGGCGGGCCTTTGTCCCCATACACCTTGGTCCAGACACCACACGAACAATAATTAGTTGCTTGACCTACCTCACCAATCCCTTCCAGTATTCTGAGTGTAATAAACCATCCTACTCCTGCCCCAGCTGCTAAAGGTGTTAACAAAGTCAAGATGGATGTAGAGAGGATACCTAAACCAAAGATCCACTTGCCACCAAACCTTCCTGCAAGCCAGCCACCAGGGATTTGTGTGAGGATGTAACCATAATAGAAAGCACCAAGAATCTGGTTCTGAGTGTCCTCATCCCAGGAGTATGTAGCAGCAGTGCTCTGAAAACAAAATGTCAGGTTGGCACTGATTTTCAACAACGTTAAATTCTTTAAAAAAACCCACAATTTTGACAACATTTTTGGAAAAAATACTCAGAGGGGGGCTACCTCCCTAGGGCTCCTCCCTCCTCCCCCGAATGGCCAAATAGTGTTGCATTTGCTATGAAAACATGCCTGCATTTGTTTTCTAGAGTGACACCCTTTCAAAAACCTGGATCTGCCTTTCCACAATACTTCACTGGTCTTCACATGCTCAGATCATCAAATAAACCTTTACAGTGAACATTTTGACACCACTTTCATCAAACTCTGAGTGCTAAAATTGTAAAATTTGCAAATTCTTTAAATAATTCTGATCAAGTTAAATTTTTTTTTAAATATCATTCTGCTGATAATTTTCTATGACTTTTATCAAGATACATTCAACAACTCTTCCTATATCTTTGTACAGGAGTCAAGCGTTGTTAATCGGTGATCCACAGTCCAGTAGTGTATATACGAGAATGCAAGGTTACGTGTACGCATTACCAGTGGGTGCGTAAAATTTGTCATGCTTGAACATAAACACTCTTTTATGTTGGAGGTAGCAGCTAAATATTACGTCAATCATTTGTGAGTTTTCCTTATTGCTGATATCAACAGAGAAACTGCCGATCTTCTTGTAAGGTTAAGTGGAAATGACAAACGGACATTCCATGTGAATTAGACGATCTTTAGCTTGTTTTCGTTGTTGAAATGAATTCAAATGTTTCACTGTTGTCCATCACAGATTAACAACTCATGTCCGGCATGTCTGCATCAGTGTTGTAGTCGAGTCCTCGTCATCCGAGTCTGAGTCCGAGTCCTTGGTATCCGAGTCCAAGTCCGAGTCCGAGTCCCTGTCAATTTCTGATGTCCGAGTCCGAGTCCGAGTCCTCAATGTTCGAGTCCGAGTCCGAGTCCGAGTCCTTATGTATCAAATTCAAGCCCCGGGGTTTTCACCAATACTTTATCTATACTTAACCAGAATTTTAGTTCTATATTATTTTCTTTTAAATACATAATTTGCTAGTCCCACCTAGCATGCCTAGTATTGTTTTTGGGCTGTGCAATAATTATGCTGAGCCCGGGGAGGGGTGAAATTGCCAAAAATGCTGATAAATCCCTTCTCGGCCTGCCAAAATCGTTCCCCCCCTCCCGACCTGCCAAAAATCTTTGCACCCCTTTGCACATGCCATTTTTGGGGATCCCAATTACAAACCTTAAATGGTTTAGATAATTATGTTTCGAGTGCAGCGAGCAGGAAATCTGTATTATGTAAGCGTTTCCGTACTGTTTTCTAAGCCTTTTTAGAGCGTTTTATTTGAAAGGTGCCCCATATGTGCCAAAAATTGCTTGTTCCCCCCCTCTCGGCTTGCCAAAAATTGCTTCCACCCTCCCTTTCGATCGGTCACAAAATGTTTACCCTTAGGAAACCCTTAGCATACCTTGGAAACAGAGTATAATCACAGACTCACAGTAACTTATTAGGCTTGTGTTTTAGAGAGGCAAAAGATGCAGTCAGGGGTCCTTTTTCAGACTCTCCGCCAGTCCCTTAACACATTTGCATCATGCTCCAGTTCATAAGTTGAGCCTAACACTCTGAAAATTGTAGGTCTTTAGATATAGATCAAATTTGGAAATATTTTGAATTTGTTAGCTCCAAAGCCTATAATTTGGCCCAACTTTAGACCTCCACAAAATGTTGAAATTTCAGTTCATCAAGCCCCTATTTTGCACCAAAATCAGTTCTTATAGTTCCCAAAGTTCGGCGCCGCGCACCCCTACCAAAATTTAACTTGAGTGCCCCAGAGTATTATTATTATTCATGTACATTCTAGACTTGCGTCTAACAAAGCAGTCATGTCAAAACAAACGAATATGATTAAAATCCATTTAGCCAATTAAAGATATATCTGAAAGCAATCTTGCTTTTTGATTGTAGGCCTACTTTTATTTACAAACTGAATTTATTTGCATGTAAAACTTCTTAAATTAATCATGTGATGTGATCATTGATCAAGCATAAGAAGTTTACAATGAACGAAAATAAAAGACCTAAAAAGACCCTATTTTACCGGACTCGAGGGGGACTCGAAGCCGAGTCCCCGAGTCCTTGGGGTCCGAGTCCGAGTCGAGTCGAGTCCTTAGCTTCCGAGTCCAAGTCCGAGTCCGAGTCCTGGAAAAAAGGACTCGAGGCTGGACTCGAGTCCGAGTCCGAGTCCCGAGTCCTCCAACACTGGTCTGCATGGTTTACTTTGCTTGGGCAGCTAAAGCTGCCCTCGTGAAGTAAACCACACAGATGACGTGGACGCATCGTTGTTAATCGGTGATGAATACTACTGATGAATAATGATGAAACATGAATGAATCCCTAATTTAATGATGGAAAGGAGAAGTGTAAAGTACAATCACGATAAAAGATTAAAAGCCAAAACATATAGAAAGAGGAACTGCAGATAAAATAAATAAATGATACCAGTACAAGATATCTTTGTAAGTTCACAGACTGTATTAAAGTATCACTTGTAATTTCATAATAAGCATAATGAAAACAAATTACTAGTACCAATAAAAACTGTCTGGTTTGGAATACAACATACAGGGTGCCCAGAAACTAGGGGTCTCTCGGTGAGAGCCTAGACACCAAAAAGGGGTTCTTTCAGTGAGAAGGCTCCCCCAAAAGGGGTCTTTCCAGACTGTGAAAATCTTACCAAAAAAGGTGGTCTTTAGACATTCAGTGAGGCTGGGACAAATTTTGGGTTAAAATATAAAGATTTTCAAAACTTAATCAAAATTTGAAGGAAAAAAAATGAACAATTTAAAATGTTTTGAAAAATAATGAAAAAATGGGGTCATTCAGTGAGAGATTATCGGAAATTTCCCCAAAATAGGGTCTTTTGAGAACAGAAAAACAAAAGGGGGTCATTTGGTGAGACAGGGTTCAGTAAAATAAAAAAGGGGGTCATTGGGTGAAAGGGAGGTGAAAAATGGGGGTCAATGATTCAATGTGGCCGCACATCCCCATCACAAATTTTCAGTGAGTGCCAGTGTTGTAGTCGAGTCCTCATCATCCGAGTCCGAGTCCGAGTCCGAGTCCTTGGTGTCCGAGTCCAAGTCCGAGTCCGAGTCCCTGTCAATTTCTGATGTCCGAGTCCGAGTCCGAGTCCTCAATGTTCGAGTCCGAGTCCGAGTCCTTACGTATCAAATTCAAGCCCCGGAGTTTCACCAATACTTTATCAACGTAGGCCTATACTTAACCAGAATTTGAGTTCTATATTATATTCATGTAAATACATAATGTGCTAGTCATACCTAGCATGCCAGGTATTGTTTTGGGGCTGTGCAATAATTATGCGGAGCCGGGGAGGGGTGAAACTGCAAAAAATGTTTATCACCTCTCGGCCTGCCAAAAATCGCTCCCCCACCCCTCCCGGCCTGCCAAAAATCTTTGCACCCCTTTGCACATGCCATTTTTTGGGGATCCCAATTTACAAACCTTAAAATAAGGCATGAGAATTCCAGCATTTTTGTGGTCCCAATTTCCACACTTTTCTTTAATTTTAGCCCGTTTTTGGCCTTTTTAGCTTCATTTACCTCCCCCCCATGGAATGCTCATAATTTTTGCTCAGCCCCTTAGGTAGCATACCTTGGAAACCATGGAAACAGAGAATAATCACAGACTCACAGTAACTTTTTAGGCTTGTGCTTTAAAGAGGCAAAAGATGCAATATAACAATCAAAATATGACGTCAATACGTTAAACGAAGGGGTGTTGGATCTGGCTGTAGGCCTATGCAGTGTTATTCCAGGGACGGCGGGGGGTCACTCACATATAAAGGTGGTACGGGTATGTGCGGCGGTCAAGGGTCCCTTTTGCAGGTTCTCCGGCAGTTCCTTAAGACCCGCATTTGCATCATGCTCCAGTTCATTGAGCCTAACACTCTGGAAATTGTATATAGCTCTTTAGATCATATTGGAAACATTTTGAATTTGTTAGCTCAAAGACTATAATTTGGCCCAATTTTAGTTCACAGACCTCCACAAAATGTTGAAATTTCAGTTCATCAAGCCCCTATTTTGCCCCAAATCAGTTCTTAGTTCCCAAAGTTCGGCGCAGCAAACCCAAAATTTAACTTGAATGCCCCAGGGTATTTATTATTCATGTACATTCTAGACTTGCACTAACAAAACAGTCATGTCAAAACAAACGAATATGATTAAAATCCATTTAACCAATTAAAGATATAACTGAAAACAATTGCTTTTTGGTCGTACTTTTATTTACAAACTGAATTTATTTGCATGCAAAATTGCTTAAATTAATCATGTGATGTGATCATTGATCAAGCATAAGAAGAAGTTTACAATGAACAAAAATAAAAGACCTAAAAAGACCCTATTTTGCCGGACTCGAGGAGGACTCGAAGCCGAGTCCCCGAGTCCTTGGGGTCCGAGTCCGAGTCCGAGTCCGAGTCCTTAGCTTCCGAGTCCAAGTCCGAGTCCGAGTCCTTGAAAAAGGACTCGAGTCCGGACTTCGAGTCCGAGTCCGAGTCCCGAGTCCTCCAACACTGGTGAGTGCCCCCCTCCCACCCCCGGACAACACATTCAAAAGAAAATGAGACAGTTGGTTTATTTATAAGGATACAAATGACAGTATTGAAAATAGGCCTACAAACCTACCTTGCTATGATCTGAACTATTTGTGTCTCCTCTAGGAGGACATGTGTCATTATGGTTTGTTGGTGTCAAATTAAAATTTGGCGTATATTCTACCATGGCAACCAGTGCCACACTCAGATTCACTCGCATCATGTAGACATTGACAAATCCAAAGAAGGCAAAGATGGCGAAAACATGACGGGTGGCAATACATCCTGGAACTAGAAGAAAGCATGGTCACATTTCATATTAGAACAGTTGGCAATGTTGCTTTTAAATAACTTTTTTATCATCATCATTAATGAATTCATATAGGGCTAAATCAAAAGTTATAAAATTGAAAAACAATTGGACCATACTCCATCATTTTGTTTCTCCGAACTTGAACTGCTATTTGGAATATTTTCTGCAAGGTCAAGAGTACATACAAGCCTTAACAGATAATGAGATATGGGTTTGATGCAGTGGTGCTTTTTCATGGGCAAAAGTTAGCATGCTGACTTTGCCAAGGCAGTTGCATTTTTAGGTCCTGTATTAAAATTTTGTGTATTTTTGACAGACTTATATTTTAGGACATGGGATTGAAAGTTTTAGATTTGCGTACATTTCATTTTTCTTTATTACTTTCAGTACCGTAGTGAATGCATTGAACAGAGGTATATTCATGTGTGCTCAGATCGAAGCTTTAAGTGGATGTGGCCTATTCTATTACTGGGAGGCCCTATGTGCAGTGCCGATTATTGCACAAGTAAAGCGTTCACAAGCAGCTTGTCGATCCAGAACTTGAAATTTTTGTTTCAGAGTCTTGTGGTGTGGGAATAATGAATTTTTTTTTAAATAATGAAAATTTCATGCGCATGATGCGGTAGGTTTCGAAGCATGCGGGCGGTGGACGCAAATCTAAAACTTTCATTATGGCCTTAATGATGTTACCATCGAGCTACTAATAGAAGGAGATAGGGTTAGGCCGATTACGCTATTCAACACGAGTCATCACTTGAATGGATTTAATCAGTGCAGTCCCTCAAACACGGCCTTTGATGTTTATGATCGTTATGCGACAATATCGATCATCTATTTTCAAATTTAATTTAAACCGCCCCCCCCCGGTGACCCGTATCGGAAATTGATGGTATTAGTGGCCTTTTGGATCGGTCACTTGTTCTTCGATTGCGTCATTGTGTTTCCGAGTTCAAGTTGATTTACTAGCGAAAACCTGATCGAATTCCCTCATTTCCTTCCAAAGTTACGGTGAATTTATGTATTTTTTCTGCTTGTGATTACCAATACTGGCGGATGTCTCCGGGACTTTTAAACCAGTGGAAATGATTTGGAAAAAAAGACTGGCAATGTTGTTTCTACGATCTGCCAAGCTTGGCCATAAGAAATATTGGCGTTATAAAATGAGGGTGCTGTCGCGGTGGATGGACGTGAAACAAAAATGCTGCTCCCAAAAGACTTTTAAAATCTTAAATTTTTAACATTTTTAACGCCTATTTGGCTTTTTATCGACGCTGTGACGTCTTTTAAACATTTGGTGTTCATTTTGGTGTGAATTTCGGTTATTTTTGGTGTTTCGAGCTGTGTTAAATTAGTGATTTAGTGCAATACCCCACTTTCCTTTGTGTGAACATTTGCGGTGCCATTTTGCCTGAGGATATTTTTGCTTGGTTGTGGAATTTTGCTACCGCTGAAAGGATGTATACAGAGCGGAAATCTTTGCTGGATACCTTCAGACGGACGGTGTTTGTGTTGGCTACATTTCACCTAACAAGCGGGCTTTGTATTTCCCAACTATCCATCAAGTTAACAGGGTAAATGATGAATCTCAAGACAACAACACGTGGATTCCGGTAAGGTTTCTAGGATTCGAACAAATAACGAGGGTGAACATTCCAGAACTGTATTGTGTTAGAGAGGGCAATTATTCAATCTCCTGCGGAATTCAGACGGGTGTTGATACAGATTTATTGCCTGAAAACATCTCCAAGTGTACATTGTATTGGAGAAGCCCTATTTGGAAATCGCATTTGCTGAACTTAAAAAACTTCGCTTTGGACATGGTTAAAACTCATAAAGAAATCAGAGGCTCAGAGAAGTATATCACTAGACCAACATCTTTTGTGTGCATCATTTTGTGTGGGGACATAGAAGTAAACCCAGGGCCTACTAAGCCTCAGTCTCAGACCTGCCAAGTTACCTGTGGTAAATGTGGCTATGTCATGCTTAGAAATGCCAGAAAGTTAAATTGTAATGATTGCAGTGAATGGTTTCATCTGAAATGTACTGATGTTAGTGACAATTGTTATAAGAAACTTGTTAAAGACAAATCAATTTGGTACTGTGGCGGCTGCAGCCCCATGTGCTGCGTGTTTAAATCCTGTCTTAAATCACCACCAAGGATTGCAGTGTGACACCTGTGATTACTGGTTCCACACACATTGTGTGGATGTTGATGAGCACAGTTACCAGGTTCTTCAAGATTCCGATACACAATGGTTTTGTCCAGGTTGCCCGACTGGGGATCATCGGACTTCGGTTCTGCTCGACTCGAGGATTCTGAGGTCGAAGAACAGACACCCGTAAGTACGATGCATGTAAAACCGAACAGAGACTCTACCAATACATCATCATTGCCCAAGAGAAGACAGCCATCCAGACCTACAGTGAGCAAAGGGAGTCATGGCAAACTTCGTGTTCTTTTAGTAAATTTCCGGAGTGTATGCGCCAAGGCTGCCGATGTTGAGGCATTGAACTTCACCAGCCTGATGTAATTTGTGGCACAGAAACATGGTTAGACTCTGACATTAGCAGTAGTGAAATCTTTCCAGACAGCTATGTGGTGTACAGAAGAGACCGCAAGACAGTGACAAATGGTGGTGGGGTGCTACAAGCAGTTAAAAAAGAACTTATTTCATCCCAAATCCAGGATAACTCGGGTGATTGTGAAGTGATTTGGACAGAGATCCAAGTGAAAGGCAGGAAATCTTTGATAATTGGTACTGCATATAAACGCGGGAGGATACGCAAGGAGATCATGTTGATCATCTCTCGGCTGCATTGTCCAGACTGGGTGATAAGCTTATTACTCACCATGTCATGCTCAACGGGGACTTTAATCTTCCGAACATTAATTGGTCTAATCTATCTGTCACCAATAAAAGTGGTTACAGCAGGATAGCAGCTAGAAAACTCATCGAGCTGGGTGAGGATCATGGACTGAGTCAAATGGTGCATGAACCAACTCGGGTGCAAGATGAAGCGAGAAACATATTGGACTTGGTATTTACAAACAATCATCAATCAATTTTCAAGACAGCGGTGGTTGATGGAGTTGCGGATCATTTTATTGTGATTGTGGACATCAACATTACACCGACTAGAAAAAGGAAAGTTAAAAGGAAGGTCTACCTCAGAGACAAGGCTGATTGGGAACAGATACAGAACTGTCTTCAAGACTTTTTACCAGAGTATAGTGGTGAAACGGCTGGTTTTGGTGTGGAAGAAAAGTGGACAAAATTCCACGAGAAAGTCCTTCAGATCATGGACGACTATGTCCCTCATAAGCAGTCATCGACACGATATAACTTACCTTGGTTTAGTAGAACGCTGAGACGTCAGTGCAGAAGAAAACAGAGACTTTATAACATTGCAAAGACTTCCGCAGGAAATCAGATTGGGACAAATATAACTCCATGAGAAAGGAGGTTCACCACAGTCTTAGAGTTTCCAAGATGAAAGTAAGTAAATAGTTTTCCTTTGGTTATGGTCACGGCCACAATGCTTTGTGGGTAAAAATGACGTCATTCTGCTTAACGGTGGTTCATAAACCGGCCAAGCTCAATAGATCAGAAGCTTAGCAAATCAATAGTGCACCATTCATACCTGATTGCTCAGTATCGACTCATAACGATCATAGTACAAAGGGAACTGGGTTTGTGGATTCTCCTTCTAATAATAGCTCAATGGTGTTACCACTCACATTTTCAGAGCCAATTTGAAAAAGGATTATTGACACTACCACAGAAAGCTACAGTCAGATTAGAAAAAAGAATGGTTAAAAGTTCTCTCTACAAAACTCTGTGCCGTGGACCGTGCACCGTGGTCCTGAAATATTTTCAGTGAAAACATTGAAACTGTCTCTATAAACTTAAAACTAAGCTACTCATGACATGAGTCATGTACTTCAAAACAAACTCACTCTTTGGTACATCAATATTTGGATCTCCTCGCGATGCACTTAGCAAGGGAGCCTCTTCAGTTTGATTGTTGTCAGTCATTGTATACCGCTGTTTTTATTTCATAACCTTTCCTTCATTTTAATTATCTGTTATCATGGTTATCGGCTGATTTTAACATCCTCTATGTGATCAAAAATCATCAATTGCCGGACGGTATCTGACAGGAATGGATCATTGCATGATTTTTGTTTACATCGTGGCTGGTTCTCACTAATTCGTTTGTTTCACGAAGTACATAATTGGAGATTGGAGCGAAACAATACCACGAACCAGTCATATGACTTGGAAGGACACGTGTTTACTTCCGGGTACAAGTAAATCAAAACAAGGCAGTAAAACTGCAAATGCTTGTGATCGAATATATTCGCCAAATTAATGTCTTCAGAAACTAATGCCGGTCGTAGGGGTGTTATAAATGACGATGAGGCAACAGCACTTCTTGGGCCATTACCACATCATGCCAGGAGCCCTAACAGTGAGTGCAAAAAAACTTGACAATTGAAATGATTCATCGTAATTTTTATGTTAGTACTTAAGCTTACATTTAGGGGTACTACACCCCTGCCCAATTATGTGCTTATTTTTGCATTTTTCTCAAAAAATTATAGCGCATTGGGGACAAGTAAGATATGTATATTATTGGGGCAAGGACTACAACTACTGCACTAGAAATTTTATTTCAGCACAAACAACAGTTGTGGAGTTACAGTCAAAAATGAGGGAAAACCAATATTTGATCAATAAATCAATGACTACTTGCTTTGAGTTGCTGAATTTTCAGTACAGTATATGTTGTCCTTGCCCCTATAATATACATATCTTACTTGTCACCAAGTTGCTATAATTTTTGAGAAAAATGCAAAAATAGGCAAAAAATTGGCCAGGGGTGTAGTACCCCCTTACACACATTCATGTACATGTAACAACTAACATATGGTACATATATGCGTATACACATGTATGTAAGCTCAAAATACTCTTATCTAAAAATACAGGTTTATATTTACAATCTGACATTTTCTTACTGTACGTATTTCATCTACAGCGCTATACATCAAAAACAGTGGAGCAAAATAGAACAAAAGAGTCCGTATTGCGTGTAAAGCACTTAAAGCAATCTTTTGATTCAAGACTTGCCCTGCTTTTTCAACAGAATTGGCTTGTAGCTGGTGATGTGCAGCTATCGGCTCAGCTCAAGTTAAGCTTTAACTTGCAGGTTTCTATTGAAAGTAATGTTAGGCTAAACACAAAGCTCTAAAATAATTTTGATAAATTTGGGGATTTATAATTTTTCCCAAGGTTCCTTTTCAGTGTTAACCATCGCGTATACACGCATGACATCAAGCTTGTGCAGTGGACCTTGTGCAAAATAATACGCGCTGGACGGCTAGCAGTATGCTTAATTTGTAAAAGGAAATCTGAATAACAAAATAGAACACAATGACGATGCCAACTCACAGGCCTCTACACCCTTTAAACTTAAAGCTAGTATTCTTGTGGAGTAACTTTGGCATTTTGCTGCCCAGTTATCATAACCATTAAAAAGATACGCCAATGATTACTGGAACTACAAAACTCCATGTTACCTGGGGAAACACTCAGGACACACACCAAAGAGATGAGTAAATCACACAAAGAAGCAGCTAATTAATGACCTTACATGACATTACATTTAATATTGAATACAACATAATAAACTTGTGAGTGAACATAATTGATACAGACAATGTACAGTACACATGCATGTTAAAGGCTTAATGTACGATTTCCTTCAAATTTTATATTTGTCATTATATACTCAAAATGCTAAAATAATACTAGTAATAATGATCGGGAATGGTTTCTGTCCATTTTGAGCTGAAATAACGAGGTAACATGAAAGAAACACTACTTGTTATTTTGGCCGTTTAACACGCAGTTCTACATTGTATGGGCGGACATAAAGTCAGAATTTCTTGAATTATGACTTTATGTCAAACTTTGCTCTGTTTACCTACAAACACAACAAATTTGGCTGATTCCATTTAGGTGCAAGTTGTGACATGTGTAAACATTACAAATATGCAAAAAATCAGGTTTGAAAAAATGAACCAAATCATATTATAAGATCGTACATTATGACTTTAAGCTGACATTAACACATGGGTGAGGACTACAACCTAATGCATGATACCAGGTGGCTTATAGTGATACCAACTAGGAAAGATGAAATAGGACCTAAACTTAAATCACCATAACAGTATTGAGACATTATAATAATATCAAGAAACAAACTTCAATTAGCAACATTTATTGGCACAATCAGTGATTTTTGAGGTTCATGTTTGTGTTTATGTTTGTTTAAAACGGTTGTTCATGCAGCCCACCCACCCACAACCTTTACACACAGAAGCATGCCTTTGTTGAGGTATGCCCTCTTTTAGGATGTATCAAAATTAAATAATTAAATTGACACCAATACGTAACAATTTAACATGAGGACTTATTTACTGAAATATTAAAAATACAAATGAAAACAAACAATATTGCACAAATTTGCAAGAATCACTATACATAAATATTAAAGCCCCATTCAGTGATTCCAGCAAAAGTGTAACTAGAGATAATTTGCGCTCACAGAGCGCAGGCAATCGCAAGGCATGTAACCCTTTAATGGCCGTTTGACCTGACCTTTGACCTTAATGTTTCCCGGGTCACAAGGTTTGTTGTCACCGAAATTAAGCTCCCATACCCCTTACAGACAATGAATTTACGGTATAAGATTTTTACCCCAGATAACCTGACCTGACCCTGCAAAGTGTTCCAACATATTCCCCCTGGTCATTAAGTTTGTTGTCACCGAGTTTGAGCCTCGTACCCCTTATAGATGTCCAAAAATGCATTTCTAAAATTTGACCTTTGACCTGACCCCTACAAAATGTTCCCCTGGTCATGAGATTTGTTGTCACTGAGTTTGAGCCCCATATCCCTTACAGATGTCCAGAAAAGGAAATTGTAAGATTTGACCCAAGATAACCTTTGACCTGACCCCTGCAAAGTGTTCCAAAATATTCCTCTGGTCATTAAGTTTGTTGTCACAGCGTTTGAGTCCCGTACCCATTACAGATGTACAGAAAATGCATTTCTTAAATTTGACCTCTGCATGACCTTTGACCTGACCCCTGTAAAATGTTCCCCTGGACATGAGATTTGTTGTCACTGAGTTTGAGCCCCATACCCCTTACGGATGTTGAGATAATGCAATTGTAAGATTTTACCCCCTTAATGACCTTTGACCCCAATTCTTTGTACAACTTTTAGACACTGGCTAAAGGCAATGCAGGTATGCTAGTGACGACATTATGTTATGTAATTTGTGGAAGAAGAAGCATTTTTAGTGAAAATCACATTTTGGTCATAATGACCTTTGGATGACCTTTGACCCCAAGTTGGTCATGTAACATTTGTGCCCCCACCCAATGGTCCTTGTGACCAAATATGGTCACATTGGCTTAAAGCATATGGCTACGATGGCTCCTTAAAAGTTTGACAGAAGAAAGAAAGAAAGAACTAGTGGCAAATGGTGGTCATAGACCACAAACCTAGCTGGGGCATGTTGGTGTTTTGGAGGTATATGACCCCTGCAAAATGTTCCCCTGGTCATGAAGTTTGTTGTCACCGAGTTTGAGTCCCATACTCCTTACAGATGCCCAGAAAATTAAATTCTAAGATTTGACCCAGGTAACCTTTGACCTGACCCCTGCATAGCATTCCAAAGTGTTCCTCCGGTCAGTAAGTTTGTTGTCACAGAGTTTGAGCCCCCGTACCTCTAGCTCTTACAGATATCCAGAAAATGTATTTCAAAAATTTGACCTCTGCATGACCTTTGACCTGACCCCTGCAAACTGTTCCCCTGTACATGAGATTTGTTGTCACTGAGTTTGAGCCCCATACCCCATACACATATCCCGAAAATTAAATTATAAGATTTGACCCCAGTTAACCTTTGACATGACCCTGGAAAGTGTTCCAAAATTTTCCACTGGTCATTAAGTTTGTTGTCCCGGAGTTTGAGCCCTGTACCCCTTACAGATGTCCAGAAAATGCATTTCTAAAATTTGACCTCTGCATGACCTTTGACCTGACCCCTGTAAAATGTTCCCCTGGTCATGAGTTTTGTTGTTGAGTTTGAGCCCCACACCCCTTACAGATGTCGAGATAAGGCAATTGTAAGATTTTACCCCTTAATGACCTTTGACCCCAATTCTGTGTGCAAGGTATGAACACTGGGTAAAGCCGATGCACATGTGTAAGTGACATCATTGTGCTATGTAATATGTGGCAGAAGAAGCATTTTGAAGATATTTGGTTATATACCGGTAATTCCCCCTTAATGACCTTTGACCCCAATTCTGTTTGGACCCTATGGGCACTGGATATAGCCGATACATATGTGCAAGTTACGTAATTGTAGGGTGTAACATGTAGGAGCAGAAGCATTTTGAAATTTTTGTTGCCAGAAGAAAGAAAGAAAGAAAGAAAGAAGAATCGGAGAGCATTACAGTACCTAGCTGGGGGTGTAAACCCCCCAGCTAGGTAAAGAAAGAAAGAAAGAAGAACTGACCAAAAACAGAACACTCGCAAATTGGAAATTTGCGATTGTGAAAAAAAAAAAAATTGCGTATTGTATAAATAGTGGAAAGGATAAGTCATTAAAATTCAGATATTTTTGATATGAAAAAAAAAAAAGACAAATCAAGGAAAACAGCAGTATATTGACAAAGTTATAAAGCCCCATTCATAACCTCATTAATATATGCGAAGCCTGCGATCCAATCAAAAGAAATTGATTGCCTGACGCGCTACAATGACTTCTGCGTGCACGTGCGTGTATAAGTTAAGCGTTATGGCAATGCACACACCTACGCGATGCCGTCACGCTTCTGTGATTGGTAGCTCTTGTTGTCGGCGTGAATTTGCCTGGTGGATTTTTTTGTAGGGTAGGTTACAAAAATAATTAAAACTGGTTATATTTAACAGCGTTTTATGACATAAAATAACATAAAATTTTGATTTGTTCAAATATTAGATACGACGGTAATGAATGACAATAATAACTTATTTTGAGGTCATTGTGTGAAATTGTCGGGTTTTATTTTGGGCCTCGGTTATAGCTTTGTGGCATTTTGAGATGCCCATTTAAGACCAAATGGTTAGTAAGCTAGTAAGTAAGCTAGTAACCTACACTAACCTAGGGTGGTCCCGCTATGCGGTCCACCAAAAATCAGAATTTTGATGATTTTTACAATCCTCTGGATGAGCAAATTACTGAGTGATGGGCCTTTAAATACTGAAATAATATTTTATGTATGAAAGCATATTATATTTTCATTTTTGTAACCCTGAAATATTGAGCGTTTTCTGCGCATATTACACATAAAACATCCTAATTCTGATTTTGCTCCATTCAATGACAAGACATCATCTGTTATGTTCATTTTTTAAATGTATTTGTTCCTATGATACTCGGATTAATTCTATGTTGAAACCATATCTCATTTTAATGTTAGTGGAAAATTGAAAATTTAAGGTACATTATTTTTTTCCAATCATCGGGCATATCCATGCTTAGAAATTAGAAATAAAAGGCGGTTTGCCCTTACGCTAATGGCAACACATCTGATAAACACACTGCGACAAGACACAGTATAGGTGTAATTATTGAGAAAACAAGTACTGTAGACTGTGGAGCAGTCTATAGCAAAACACAGCGTTTTGTGTTTGTTGAAGGGTAGTCTTTCGCAATGTATTTTTGTAGGCCAAGCATCGTATTATACATTCCGTAGGGCATTCCTGATTCAAGCACAGATACCGGTACACTTCCCTCATAACTCATATTCCAAATGTATGTCATGTGGGATCTCGCCGCATCTCTGCAAAGAAAAAAAATTGTACAAAAATAAAAAGGAATTATAGGCTAATGACAGTTGATTCATTGGGTCCCATTTCATGTGGTTAAGGGTTAATGTACTATTTCATTATTCAATATTCATTGGGCTATTCCATTTAAGGGGGTACTACACCCCTGCCCAATTTTGTGCCTATTTTTGCATTTTTCTCCAGATTTATAGCACATTGGTGACAAGTAAGATATGTATGGTATAGGGGCAAGGACTACAACTACTGCACTGGAAATTTTATTTCAGCACAAACAACAGTTGTGGAGTTAGAGTCAAAAATGAGGGGAAACCAATATTTGATCAATAAATCAATAACTACTTGTCTTGCGTTGCTGAATTTTCAGTGCAGTAGTTGTAATCCTTGCCCCTATAATATACATATCTTACGTGTCACCAATGTGCTATAATTTTTGAGAAAAATGCAAAAATAGGCACAAAATTGGTCAGGGGTGTAGTACCCCCTTAAATTCCACACTGAGAAGATTTTGGAAATATCCAGAACTCTAAAATCTTTTCAATTCTCAATTTGTTGTTTGTCAAAATGTGTACGAGGGGCAGTCAGTATGTTTTAAGAGTTGACTCGTGACGTCATTTGTGGATCGTTTTCATGGCATTTCTCAATGATTACATAAACACTGTACCTTTGTCTTTCAAACAACACATGTAAGAATTATATCACACACATGATTACGTAACAGCATTAGCATAAAATCAATGGTCTAGAGTCACCTGGTGAAATTGAGTCGTTTTTGTTAAGGGAAATAAGAGGCCGAAATGAGGTATTGTTGTATTTGCTATATTTTCTCGTTAATTAAAGAATGGAGAATGCTGCCGTTTGGAACAGTATATAGAACACAAACTACCAGTTTATTAAACCATGTTTGTTGGGCTGGAAAGGTTTTAGTTTATCTAAAATGCGTGGTCAAATATGTCTTATTTTTGACAAAAACAAGGCTTTTCTTTCTTTAAAAATCTTGATATTGCCAAAAATAGCAAACGTGGAAATTTAAATTTTTTTACCAGTTCTGTTGACTAATCTCTAAACATTTAAAGCGGAGTCTCCCTAGAAAATATTTGAACCGTGATTAAAATATAACTGTTATTCTACCATTGTTACATTTATACAAAAAGTAGTGGTACAAAGAGAGAGACCATCGTTTGAATGAGAAATTAATTTTTTAAACGTTTCTGTTCATTTTAGGTTGAAATCATCCATAAAAATTCATATGAATATTTAAATTACAATTTTCATAGCATTTTGTAATATTTTAGGCCCTATTTACATGGAATTTTGCAATTTTCGTGCATTTCCACCATGTTGTATCGGTCATCCCACCCACGCATGCATGAGATTGTTGTTTGATTTGCACCAGTTATCATCGCACTGAGTACCAGCTCTCACACGTGACCAGTCATTATATTTTAGTATGTTTAATTTTGGAGATACTTGATGTCATTTGTAATAACTGCTTTTTCATTTTCGCCATTTTTGCAGTATAATTTCGCTTCCATTCAAGCCCTAAAGTTGTTGAAGTTTCCAGACGTCCCATTTCCACCAAAGTTTAATGACAAGTCTCATATTTTACCAAATGCAAACTGAGGACCTACTGTTTATTTCTGCCCAAAACTAGAAATATGCACCTTGTACTTTTGCTGTTCTCGGACATTGTAAACACATGTATTTTCTGTAATTTAAAAGGCCCGCCTTTTTGCGTGATTTGGCAGTGTCCCTAGACTATTGATTTTATGCTAATGCTGTTACGTACTCATGTGTATGATATAATTTTTACATGTGTTGTATGAAAGACAAAGGTACAGTATTTATGTAATCATTGAGAAATGCCATGAAAACAATCCATAAATGACGTCACGAGACAACTCTTAAAACATACTGACTGCCCCTCGTATTTGATAATGTGTTCATTGCCTAAATATATATATAACTTACATTTTTCGAAATATTGCCCCACATGGAAAGTTTTTGGCTCTGACCAAACCATCTGTTATAGGATAGCCTGGGTATTCCACGCTGATGTACACAAATATTGCTGTCTCACCATCATCTTCAAATCTAAGCATCCCAAGGTCAATACACTCACGAGATGAAATCAGTCCAGCCTTGGGTGTGACAGTGCGAACAACTATCACTTCCTTCAAAAAATGTCAATAAGGCCACATTATTTTCACATCCACCTTGTCTTAAAAAAGTGACGAGGGAGGTGTTCTTTTCCTTCAACTTCCACTCAAAATATCGAATAGAATATCAGCTGATATAAAATAAGTAGACAGATAATTATCGGATTGTTGGATACATCATTTCAGTTTAGCTGCACTCCAAATAGATGTACGTATTATAGTGAATAAAACACCTTGTGTGAAATCACAGTGCAGGGACAAACTTATTGAGACTTTGGCTTCAGTTTTCTACTGGCCCTCCGGGCTCTGGGCCAGTGAAACGGCAAATCTACTGGCCCTGCTTTTTTCTATGTTCTACTGCAAAAAAGTTGGTTAGTCCTTTGAGTTGGTTAATATACATGTAGAGAGCATAGTCACTAACTCAAGTTCAGTCAGTAGTCCTTCCTTTATCTAGTTCCAAAAGTTCACAAAGCTTCAAGAATGCGGTATAATTTGTGGTATTGCTACCATCATCAGATAGAGCACGAAAGAGCTTGGAAGTAGTACGTATAGGCCAACTATCACCGTAAAAAGCAGCCGTAAATTTCAAATTTGTTTGCAACTCAAGGATAAGTATAGATGAAAAATCATTAAATAAAAATATAAATTACACACAGGTGGAGCAGAAACTGTATCCAATTATGTACATCACTGATTATAGACCTATCTTGTCTCATCTTGAGTTATCAGGCTCAAACATCTAGTGGCCCGTCAGCATTGTTGGAAGTTTACTGGCCCAAGGCAAAATCAACTGGTGCGGGCCACCACTTAAATCTGTCCCTGTCACAGTGTATTGAAAGGGGCAGTTTAAAGAAAAGTTTATATTCAAAATTTAAAGGCAGAAGTTTGTAATAAAGTAAAAAATGTTTCTAGTTATGTCTATTTTAGTGGTCGTTGGGGAAGCCAGAATCCTGGAAATATTTTTGTTCTAGCACTCAAAAATATTTTGGGTTGGCAGGATTGAGAAGGGGTGGCTGAAAACACACAGGTATTTTTGTCTAGCCAAAAGCATATGGGTAGCAGAATAAAGTTTTCTAACGTGAAACAGTAAGAAAACAACTTTGACCCCATGCGGAACATTTCCGGGTCATCGGGTCATTTTTTCCCGGGGTGTTCATGAATTTTGGCGCTATTGGGCTTTGGCCTATCAGAGCTGCTCTTGCATATCGCTAGGTCGCGATCATTTCCGGGTCAGATTTTGCATGGGGTTTCCATGGCTCTATGACGCTTTCGTGCATTGACCAATCAGAGCTGCTCTCTCAATTGCGCTAGGTCGTCATATTCGGCGATTTATTTCATTGCATTATTGGATTCCAGTCAGGATAGACGGAAAATTTTTACTCCCACCCACCACTCCCAATTTAAGGGAGCTTTTTGGGTTTAATAAAATAATTTAAGCAAGTGCAGCTATTCAAGAAAAATCATAGTCTGTTTATAAAAACAGGTGCTGTCTTCCTTACAGGAATGAGGAAAACAAGAAAAATTTTTGTTTTGCATGATATAGCATGCGTTGGGCATGCTGACTAAGCGCTATAAATACATTTAAATGAACTTTTGCACACAACAAGTGGAAATTAATTTATAAACTCCTGACATGTTCGGTCAGTTTTTAATGGAATAATAGTAAATTTTATCATAATGCTTATAGCTGCAGCAAAGGAATTAGCATCAGCTTATAGCATCTTTACTAATGCAAAAGCCTTGTCTTCTAGAAAAAATTAACAGATAGAAAGGAATCCACACAGAAGAAAGACACTTCAACCAGGATTTTACAAGTCTGTTTAATATTATTTAATCCATAAAAAACAAGTCAAATATTTAAGAAAAATGGAGATGTTTGTTTTATTTTAGCTTACATCGTCCAATTATATGCACTTGTATACCTATATCCATTATTAATATTCTTTCACATTCATTCTTTCAGTCTTTGTATTTCTTCCAGGTAGGATTACCTCGAGGAATCTCCAAGGTGCCAACCTTCGGAGCAACTGTTTGTATGCACTAATCACAGAATGAAAATTAATTGATTGAAAAATTCCAGCCATTATAAATTCCCCTTTGTTGGGTTTGTGTGAGCACCACGTTCCTCAGCACCGCTTGCTGTAGAATAGAAATTGGGTGGAGTAATTTTACTCTTATTCTGGAGTTCACCTTTTGATTGTGCTTGATTGGGATTCGGATTCTCCAGTAGGGTAATTACTGTTGAACAGAAATTGGGTTGAGTAATTTTACTTTTATCTTGGAATCCCATCTTTCTGATTTTCCTTTTGGATTTGCCTTGGGGTTCAGATTCCTCAGTTGGGTTTACTGTCGAACAAAATTGGGTCGAGCTGTTTTGCTCTCATCTTGGAATCCCAGGCATCCTTGTTGATTCAGGGTTGTGTACAAACCCTTTGCTTTTAATGATGTAATGGCTGGAATCTTTGCAAATTTATATGAAATAAATTATTGTCTATCCTGATGGCCAATAAGTAGACCAAAAATTCATGGTTCCTTGCGTTTCATTGTCTCCGTCTGGGGTTAAAAGTTTTGTATATATTTTTTGTCCCCATTTCATTTATAACCTCTGTTTTTTGCATGACAATGTAAATTGGTTTTATTAAACAAAGCCTTTATATTGACATGTCATAATGAGATGTTTTGGCAGCAGGAACAGAATAAATAATAATATAATAATAATTTATTCTTATATAGCGCATTACATCAAAGACCATAAGGTGCTTTACAATTAAAACATGTGTACGTAAAAACAAAATAACCATTGAATTATAAATATACATCATTAAGAAATAAGAATTTTGTATAAACAATGGCAATATACTGCAAACAAATATCAAACAGAAGATGAAATTAGAATCATAAAACACAAATTTTTAAAACCGCCAAGCTGTACACTACATTGGTAACACGTGAGTAGAAAAAAAATGAAAATGAAGTATACAGCAAAGCAATTAAACACATGATCAATTCAATGCAATATCAAAAATGGCAAAACACAGTATCAAATTGAATATGAAAAATTCCAAACAAATGGATACTTTTAACGCAAACAATACCAAAGTGGCGAAGCAAACATATTTACACCAGGTATAATACTCAAATGAAAAGAGCAATCACAAGAACAACCAAGAAAGTACCTCATCAATATACTTTATGCATTCAACAGATGTTATATTCTTATTCCATTCTTTTTGCAATTCTGGAGGTGATGGCGCCACAGTCTTAGCTACTTTGTCGAAAGGTGCATCAAATTCCATTGTGGCTTTGAACCTGTTCAAAGAGCAAAATGTAAACCATTATTTGTTTTACAACTACAATCAAAGAAATATATAGTTGGCACACTTTGACAATATGTTGGAACTCTTCATTGCTGCTCTGAGAGTTCAGTGAAATTAGGCCAAGAAAAAAGATTTATTGTTTGCTTGCCCTGAAATGAATTTTAAAAATTTGGGTCGGTCGGTCAGTATTTTTTTTTATCTTTTTTTTTTTAATTACTAGCAAACTCTACTGTTTGTATTAATGAAGGCTCAAAACATGAAAAATCAGACAATTTTGGTGTCAAAATGAACCAACTAACATTACAAAACAACTACCGTAAACCTGGGCTCCTTTGCCTTGGGGTAAATTTCATGTACAAATAGAGAGCTCCCTCTAAAAATCCCAACAAGAATTAAGGGTACATGCTCTTATTTTTGCTGGTGGGATTTTTATGGGAGGGCACTTTTAGTTTGTGTCCAGTTATGTCAAGGGAGCCCATAGCACCATTAGGCGAACATTGAACACAAGCTCTAAAATACCTTTTTTTTACATCTTCAGAATCCACAAATTTGAAGAAAAAAAAACAATTCAGGAATTTCCAAAAATAGGGTCGGTATTCTTTTGTACAGTAAATAGAAAAAACCTTTTTTTTCTGATTTCCAAAATTAAGGTCGGTCGGTTGAGGGCAAGCAAACATCTTTTTTTTTGCCTTAGTATAACTATGTTTGATGCGAAGTACACACCACCCACTTTCCCTTCCCTCCCCCATTCCCCCTCAACCAATGTTGGGGGGACTGGAGAGCCCAATATCAAAATTGCTTTCATCAACATTGAATTGGGGGAGAGGGACAAAGGATCAAAAAAGGCTTTCACAATAAAGAATGTATATGGGCCTACATTAACAGCCTAACCTATATGTGGCATGATTAAGAGAAATTAATCTAATGTCAAAAATATTAAATTTCTCAGTTTTTTACATTGCTAGCCCTTATAAATGCTATGTATTGATGCAAACTCCATGAAAATTGATATTGTGGTTCATAACTGAGAACTCAAAATCAATATGAACAACATCAGACATACGAGTATATGTGACACAATCTGGTCCATGGGGCCAAAGGCAGCAAATTTGAAATTGAGATAAAGGCAACAATATGGAGTAAAAAAACAATAAAATACATAAGAAAATAGACATCACAAAACCTTAGAACCAAGTATGCTAGACCTGTGGTGTTTTAGTATATAATAGCCTAATGTTTGTATGAGGTAATAGTTATAGTAACTCAATTTCCAAAAATGCCTCCTTTGGCCCCACGGACCAGATCTTGTCACGTATATGATATATGTGACCTGCTCTGACGAAACCAGCCATAAGTCGCACTCAGTCATTTCGAGATACAGCGAGTCAAAGTTGGGAAAGGGGTGAAAAACCTTGCAAATTTCAGTTTTTCAGTTCTTATTATTTTTTGATTGTTTATTTTAACCTACTATTGAATATAAAATATTCTTTTATGTCTAAAGCACCCAAATCTAGCATTTTCTGAGCCAAACCAAGTCCTTTAACATGTCATTATACAACTTTAAAGCCATTTTTCTTGCATTTGCCTTTTCTTTTTGTGTCGCTTCCCCCCTTCCTGTTGAAAGACCGTAGAATGAGGACCACATGTCCCAGAAAGATAATTTAGGTATTAAATGAAAGCTAAAGACCTATCTATACTGAATGATGACATCAAAAACAAAATTAGTGACTTATGTCTGGTTTTGTGGGAGCAGGTCACATATATACTCACATTTTCCCTTCAAAGTATTCGGACTTCTTGCTGGAAATGTGGATACCAGAACGGTTATATTTCTAGAATATTAAATACAGACATACAGAAAAAACAAAAACAAATAGTATGAAAAATGTAAATTAAGGGTAGACGAGGTATTGTTGGTCAAAGCAACCTAAAAATCGATTTTCATTATCTAGATCAATATATTATTGAAAATTAACACCTTGATGTTTTGCAAAAGTCCATTCTACAAATCGTATATTTTGCAAACTTGCTTAATTTATTGTTGTTAATGAGTTATGTACGTTTTACAAAACTGTTGTTGCTTCAGCCCTCTTTACAACGTAACTCAAGAACCGCAGCACCTATAAAAGTATATCTGTGATATTTTAATTCTTCTACACACTCGCTATGAATTGAGCAATGCACTTTTTCCAAAGCTCACTACCATTCGTAAGATGCTGTGAACTATCAAATCACAACAGTTTAAAATAATTAATAACCTTGATCATTTATCTGTCACATATCCTGTACTCTACATTAATCCTGGAAAAATGCCGGGAACAAAATGTTGGCATACTTTGCCTGTGTTTTGATATATTTCTGCCCTTGCTCCCCCAATGCAATGTTGGACAAAATCATGTTGTCAACAGGTCTGTGACACCCTCCAACATTGAAAGATGGGGAGTGAGTGGGGAAGTTCGAAATACTAGGAGTCGATGTGCTTCACATAATTGTATGCATGTTCCTCTCCAAATTTGATAGGGCACACATTTCAATTGTTTAGTAAAAGCTCAGAATTCTTTTTATTTTCTTTATATTTTTCCATCTTCTTTCATTGTTATCTGCCAATGAAGCTTGCCGCGAAGTGGTCTGTTTCGATGTGATGGGTCACAAATAACAACGCAGTCAAATTAAGACTGCTTAGTGTTCATTCTATTTGACATGAAACTTAAAACCAATTATGTTTTTTACACAATTGTAATGTACTTTAGTATACTACATGTAACATATTCTGCAAAAATCAAAACTTTCAGTACTGTAGTTTTGTCAAAATCCAAGATTTTGAATAAACTGTCTGAACATGACAGTTTATTTTAAGGGTGGAAATATTAGTCAAATGTGGAGTGACATGCATTGGCGATATCAGCGATGGTAGTAAAATCCAATTTTCTATACTTTACCTCACCTGTGTAAAAGGGGATATCTGACAGTAAAAGTAAAAGCTAACATTTTATGGAAAAGAAACACTAATCTATTTTTATGTAAATGTTACAATTTGGCTTTAAATAATACTTTAATATTAAATTGACTGAACAAGGTTTTAAATTCATCTGGAAAACTGGTTAAGGATCCAGATCATGTGGAAAAGGGGTTCCTAAGCCCTGTTTTACCTGATCGCCATATCATTGTTGTCCATGTAAATCCTGGGAGGTGTACTCCATAACTAACGCACTCAGGACCTTTTCATTTTTCCATTCCGAAGACCTGAGACGATTAGGTATATTAGTCTCAGCCGAAGACCCCATTTGAAGTGGAGACTTTTGAATTGGATATAATAATTATATCATTCTCCAAATACCTAAAAATTAGTTTAAAATATGCTATAAACTATTTAGTTAAACCTACCTTGTTCCATCCTGCTTGGTTATTGATTATAGCTAGCAGTTTAGTTCTCGTATCCTCAATAAGTTGTAAACAATCATCTCGTGCAAACATTTTTGCACCAAAATAATTCTTCTGTGCTTGATGATGTTGTGTTGTGTTCTCTGTGTTATGAGTAAGGCATTTTCTACCACTATGATTTAAACCAACGGTGAAGAACCTTCATCATGTAAATTGGAGAGATCATATAATAATGCAAATTGCTGTATATATCTTACCATATTGCTGCTTTGTGTTACTTTTATCTAGTGCTTGCACAGCCTACTACTTCCTGCAAGGTCAAATATTGATCCATGCTTTGGTAATTTTGCTGGAGGACAAACAATGCACTGTGCACTGCACTGAGCAATAGGAGAAACTCAGGTTCATCACAAACTGGCTCTGAAAATGTTCAATTACTTAGTATCTCCACTTCAATTATGTTTTCACCAGAGGAATTATTCAGAAATATTGCTTTCATTTTTCTGCAAAAATTTAATATTTTAATGATGAAATAGTTCAGAGACAAGTTTTCCTGGGAGTACCTTTAGAATACCCTACCACATCGACGGCGCATGAAGCTGCACCTTTTTTGTAAAACTACACCGGCGTCGGCACTAATTAGTTATTAATGGGATAGATTTAAATTAAGTTAGAGGTTTATGAGTCAGGTTTTTAATAAAGTATGTCGGCGTTTGACTTAATGAAGTTTGCATTCATCAAGGTAATAAGTGTTAGTACGATTAAATTATTGTGGTTACTTTAATTGAATTTAAGCATAATGAAATAACTATATTGCATTATATAATGGCTTAGAAGTATTAATTATGCGTAATAGATTTTAATGTACTCAAGTAATGATGACCGCATCAAAAGATGATGTTAATAAGCATGATATAATTATAATTAGTGTGACGTATAAGAGACAGATTGTAATTGGTTATGAATGATTATATAATTATAATTATTATGATGGATTAGAGGCGATGGTAGTTAATTAATAATTATGACATAATAATAATGAGTGTGAGGGAAAAGAGGGTTGTTGTAAGTAATTAACAATGATTGATGTTAATAGTGATTAAAGTTATATTGATAAGAGGAATGTTAATTGTTAATGAGTGGTTTGATTAAGAATGAGTAGCATTTATTTCATGGAGTAAATACGTGAAGTATCATAGATTGAATAATGATGTGATGGTGAATGAAGGTATCGTTGTTGCTGTGCTACAGCGACGCGCAAAAGGTATCGCTGTTGCCGTGCTACACCGACGGCGCGAAGCTAGACCATTTATGAGGGGCCTACACCGACGGCGGTAAGGTAGACCTATTTCCGTAAGGCTACACCGACGGTGCTAAGGTGCATCTTAAGTAGGCCTAATTGTTAAAGTTGTCATATTAGCAAATGAGTGTGGTGGAGGAAGGTATCGTTGTTGCCGTGCTACAGCGATGGCGCAAAGCTAGACCTTTTTACAGGACTACACCGACGGTGCGAAGGTATCGCTGTTGCCGTGCTACAGCGACGGCGCGAAGCTATACCTTTTCAATGGGCTACACCGACGGCGCGAAGGTGTCGTTGTTGTGACGGCGCAAAGCTAGACTTTTGGAGGGCCTAAATCGAGGGCGCGAAGGTATACCTATTTCCGTATGCTAACACCGACGGCACTGAGATAATTATACCTTATTTGGTCATGTCACCAAATGAATGTAGGGGAGGTAGGTATCGCTGTTGCCTGCTACAGCGACGCGCCAAGCTATATCTTTTACTGGGCTACACCGACAGCGCGAAGGTGTCGTTTTTTTTTTA